>NW_009614852.1:1221-19975 GCF_000690535.1 Cariama cristata
CCTTTCCTATGTGCAGATATGTATATATGTTCTAATTCTGTTCAGTTTTTAAAGACTGATTCTGCCATTATTCTGAGACTAGGCCTACTAAAGTGGAGACTGTCGAACAAGACGTTAGACAGGGACGTAAGCTGCCAAAAAATCACTTAGAGTGGGGAAAAAAAGCTAGGTGTACACACCTTCCTGTGATTGACAGTGGTTTTGCTTCCTCAGAGCGATAACGTTTGCTTTATAAAATCTTGTTTTGTAGACTGGGAGAAGAGGAAGAACTCCTACAAATGCAATAATGGTATGT
Source organism: Cariama cristata (assembly GCF_000690535.1). NCBI lineage: Eukaryota > Metazoa > Chordata > Aves > Cariamiformes > Cariamidae > Cariama > Cariama cristata. The sequence continues at coordinate 1,517 of NW_009614852.1, forward strand.
AATTTTTCCTCTCAGAGTGGTTATGATCCTAGCAGGTTTCTATCAAGTTTTTAATATTATTTTTTTTTTCCTCAGTAGTCCAAGGGAAAAAACAACACCTTGTTGATGTTTTAGTTTAACAGTTACTACTTGTAACTGTTAGGAGTCAAAGCAAAATTACTTCAATATAGAGAGACATAGGTGAATAAAGAAAAATGTATGTGGACTGTCAGAGCAGATCAGCATATATAGGCAAATATGTAAACTCGAGTGTGTTGGTTCTCAAAGTAAATCAATGTGCAGACTGAGAATTCTCTCCTAGTTCTGCAATTTCTACGAGTGTAAATAACTGTCTAAGAAAGCTTATATCCTTGTACAAATTGATATCATATCGATAAGATTTACCAGACACGGGCACACTGAAAATGGGGAAATATACATGAAATGTAGTTTATCAAAGAACAACACTAATGATAAATGAGCTTTTGCAAGTTCACTGTGGAATCTATATTCAAACTTCAGACAAATCTCTAGTTCATTTCTTTACTTTTCAAAGCATCTGTGGATAAAATTCTGTCAAATATTGAAGAGTAATATTTGTGTCTTAGCCCTGGAATATTGGGTTGAAAAACAAGACTTTAAAAAAAGCTTTTCTTTTCTTTGTAGGGGACAGGTCATTAACATGCGGTACCTGGAATATTTTGAGAAAATTCTTCATTTTATCAAAGATAGGATCCTTGTTTATCATGGGTAAATTGCTGATGTTTTCCCCCCCTGCTTCACTCCCCTCATAACACTGATTTGAAATTTACATAATATTAATTTCAGAAAGTCTGAGGGATATTTTCTTTATTGTAGTAAGTTCTAGTTTTCTTAGTATCTATAATTGTCTTATTTCCTATCGGAAATGCAAAATCCTATTCATTGCCACGTAAAGAAACTTAAACTAATAAGAAGAAACATTGTGAATTACAGTATACATAGAAAGTAATAATGGTGTTGAATTTGTACCCACAGTTTTGGCATGAGTGGGTCTCAATTCTTCTAAAAATATGATTTATTAAAGACATTGGGTATCTTCCTGGTAGAATAGAGTACAGTTTCTCTGAATACTGAGATGAATTTATTAAATAGTAAGAGTGAGGAAAAAAAAGAAAATATATGGAAGGTAATTTAATTCAACCTGGTATTTGACAAGTAGTTTTAAAAGGAACAGAGAATCTTTACTACCTGTTACCTAGATGGGTTGGTAGACTTTGTCCTGGAACAGAAGACAGTTGTAGGATCTTGAATGAAAGAATGTGATGAAAGGTAATCTGAAAATTGATGTTGGCATCTATTTCAAACTTTGATCAGGTTTTTAATGAGTAAAATATCTTCCCCACTTGTAGCTCATTTGTGGCAATAGTGTTTTGACAGTGTTAAAAAATTAAGAAACTCTTTTAGCTTTAAACCCTCTAATTTTTCTTTGGCGTGGTAGCTTTTATTAAATACTGAGTTCTGTTTTTCAATCTCATCATGCTACTTAAGTATCAAAAAATGAAAGTGCGGAATATCCTTATAACAGTGGAAAACATATAAGTTTCAGAAAATTTATGCTAGTTGCTGAAGATACCTAAGTTTTTTAGTAAATAGGAAGTCTGTCCTCCATTGGGAGAAAGTTTGTTCAGAGTGAGCCAGCAGCGTTTGACCTTAAACCAGAGCAATTTGTGCTGTGATTTTTAAAAATAATTCTGTTCTTAAAATCTTAGTGTACAGTAATTAATAACTATTAGAGCACTAGTTCAGTAAGTTTCTTCACGGTCCGGCTGTGCCTGTGTCTGTGGTATTTATATACCTTTGAGGCTACACAGATGCATATATTTTGAGAAGGATATTTCTAACATTAACTCTGTTCTTTTTCTGTCTTTCCTCATCAGCAACCCCCTGCCCACAGCACTCATGCAAACACTGTTTAATGATTCAGAGTGGCCAACAGCAAATGAGTAAGATAAACCTGAAGTTTGAAGTTGAGGTTTGAAGCTGAAAAAAAAAAATAAGCTGAGCTGACATAGGAGGAAATTACTTTTTGAAGAATAGGAGAGCATGTGGAGGAACTAATTTTCAGAAAAGAAATAATTACATGACTTTCAATAACTTATTCCACTATGGCTAGTTAGGTTAAAGCTAGATGCACTTACAGAAATGCTACATGTGTTCAACCATTGAGATTCCATATTTAATTTTTTTCCAGTGCTAATAATCCAAAAGGACTATTAGAAGTTCGAGAAGCTTTGGAAAAGGTACATAAAGTAGAAGATCTTCTTCCCATAATGAAGGTAATTTAAAGAAAAACTTCAAAATATAATAAAAATAATGAAATGTATTCTAGGAGATACACAACAGTTACATTCTGAGGAACTGGGTATAAGTTTAAAATGAGTAACTCAAACCACTAACTCAGGTTATTTCAAATCTGCATATGTAGGGTATGACCGTCCCTTTGATATATGCAGATGTGTGATGTATATTTGAAAGGCTTGGCCTAACTGTGAATTGCTAAAGAAATGACAGGAAAACAAAATGTTAAATGTAACTCTTTGAAGCCAGCCTTATCACCTGGGAGTGTTTGTGGTCAGATCCACCATAATGGGCTTACAGTATGCCTGTACAGTATGAAAGGAAAAAAGGGAAGATGTGTGTCTGAAAGATTAGGAACACGAAAGCTCTTTTTACCTTAGGTACCTTGGTGCAGGTCAGTACGTGGGGGCTCTGGCAGGGAAAATGGGGGAGTAGTTGCCCTTAGTGACTGATAGCTACTGTGAAATAAAATCTTGGTGTATGTTCTTGTACCTTGGAAGACTGTCAGAAAAGTGTGGGGAAACCTGCAGGTTTTCTTCTTGCTGGTGGTGGCCTTTCTACAAAGGCTTTGGATATATGACGTGTAAAATTATTTATACTCTTGTCTCGAGTTAATAAGGCTTGAGCTGGGTTTAAGTAAAAGGTCTTCCCCCTCTCCCCCGAATTAATCTAGGTGTGTAAGTATTTGGGTTTGGGGAAACCCATTACAAAGTATTTATTTTTGAAAGATTGGACAGGATTTTATTTAGAATACAATAAAATTTGGGAAGAAACAGTCATTCTAAATAGAGACAAACTCATTGCTTGCTTATCGAGTGTATCCACATTGCGATTTCATATCTGAGCAAGGACGGGTCACCATAGAACAGAACTTTCTGAAGATATATTGCTGCTATTACTGATAGACTGTCTGGGTTTGAGTATGTTCATGGTAGCAGTGCTTATATGTGCACTACTGATATCTCTACAGAAGCTACATGCCTCAAGCACTAGATTTTTCTATGGTTTTTTTTAATATGTATTACTAATGTAAGTGTCTTCAGAGAACAAACCATAATTTTGGAGGTCTTTTTAATATTACTGTCTTTTTCTTGGCCTTGAAAGATGAAGCCAAGTGGATGCTAACTGAACCTAACCAAAAACTTGTGAAGAGGTAGTAGATACAGGGGTGGATAGACAATTAAGTGTTCCCTAGTGACACAAAAATGTGCAGGTGGGGCCCTGTAGAGCACCTAATATGGCTACTGTTGAATTGTAGGCCAGACAAAATGCTATTAGTGGAGTTAAAAATATAGGTTACTCCAAGAGGATGATGAAAATATGTAAACATAGTGGACTATATGTTACTTATTTCAAAATAAATGTCTCAACTGGCAGCAAATATTCTTCCTGGTTTTCATAACCTGTACATTTTGCTCTGGTTTGAATCTCCTGTATCCCATTCAGAATTGTATCAAAGTAGAATGCTGTTTCTCATTAGAGACTTTTAGATTTGTTTCTTTAAAATAAATACAGATTATCTTTAAACAAAACATCCTGGATGACAAGTTCTGTCTTAAATAATTACCTGAGTAATTCATTCAACACTTGCATGATATTCATTCACAATGCCTGTATAAAATGAATGTCTGCTACTATTGATGTAGTTGGTTATTCAGGTAGCTGGGGAACGTTGTATGTCATAAGCTGGGCTTTTGGCTTTACTTAAATACAGTTTTTGCCTGGTTTATACAACTCTGGCTATTTTGCACTTAGCTTTGTAAAATTCTTACTTTGTGATATTTTTCCTTCTGATGAGGATAAACATTAATTGAAACTGGGTTTATACAGCTCTGGCTATTTTGCACTTAGATACTGTAGCTTTGTAAAATTCTTACTTTGTGATATTTTTCCTTCTGATGAGGATAAACATTAATTGAAACTGGGTCATAGTTAATAAATTGTTGCTGTGAGCTGTATTCTGGAATCCGCACCTAGACTAAGGCAGGTACTTAGTGTAAACATAAAACAGGCTCTGAAATTCCTGCTTTTGCGTTTCCATTGTTACACCAAAAGGTTACTATCAACATGCAGCTTGGGGAGAAATCTGTGCATCTCAAACTGCTTTGTACAGTTGCTTTTCGTAAACAGTGCTGCTTTATATTCACTATATAGTTACAAAGTTGAATATCAATATGCCTCATTCAGTATTTATGATTTCCATTCAGTAGGAAATAAAGAATAACTGAAACAATGTAGTTGTCAGTAATTCTTTGTCCTCTTCCCTTAGTTTGTCCATTTTCATTTCTGCTCCTTGTATTTTAGGTGTTTCAAAACAATAGCTAGGCAGTCTGTCTGTTCACTTTAATACTACTTTTTTTCTCTTTTGAAAGCAGTTTAACAGTAAAACAAGAGATGGGTTTACCGTGAACACAAAGGTCCCCAGCCTCAAGGATCAAGGGAAAGAATATGATGGATTCACAATTACAATAACAGGAGATAAGTATGTTTGCTATTTTCAGGCGTTCAGGTACATTAAGTAGTGATGAAGTATTAGCAATTAATCTTCTCAGGTGCCATTTCTACTTGCATAAAGTGGGGTTTGTTTTTCACTGATGGTATTTTTGTAAATAACTAAAAAAATTTGTTCATTTGAGGACTTCTGTTTCCTGTTGTGTTCCCTAACAAAGACGGAATATGGGTACCATTGATGGAGTAGGCCCAGTTGAGATGATTTTCTAACATATAGCACAAAAGTGAAGAGAGACCTTGTTATTGATCTTAGACTATAAAAAGCTGAAAGGGGAAAAATCTCAAAAATCTCAGGTTTTATCTATATCAAAATACATTTCTTGTTGTAAGACCTTGTCTGTTATGGTGACTGAAAAGTCCTGAATGGAATGGAAATTTCTGTGATCTAAGAATGGAAGAGATGCTCTTCTGTTTGGATTTTTGGCCTTTTTTATGGGTTTTTTCTGAGATGTTTGCAGACCTTCTATCTGCAAATGCCAATTTAGATAGTACCGGAATGTATGAGGATACAGTTGAGAGGCTTTGGGCCACTCTTTGAGCAAGACAGTAAAATTCTCACTTTATGGATACTGGTTCTTTGTCTTCCTGAAGAATGAGCATTAGTCAGAAGCTCTCTCCTTAGTAGTAACTTTGACTTATGGGATTTAAAATTCTAGGCATTAGAATTTTTCCCCAAACTTGTGTGCTTCCAATGAGTGGCATGGAAGCCAGACTTCTCTTCTAAAATGTTAACATATCTCTTGGGTTTTAATTTTACATTCTAAATCATCTGCCTATATACAGTGAAGTGGCATTAGATATGTGGTGTTGCTGTTCTGGGGAAAATAATTTGGTGTCAGTAAAAAGGTCTGGCTTTGTTCTGCACAAACTTTATTCTCTATCAGTCTGTCTTGATCCGTAGTTTGTAACTATGCTTTTATACCAAACCAGTTCCATTTTGGTAGTTAAAGAGTTAACAAAACTACAGTTTACATTCTATACAAAAATCTCAAGCCCATGAAGCTCTTTTAAAGTTTCATATGTCTTGTTTTTTACCTACCCTTTAAGTGAAACACTAATGCTTGTCAAGTATTCTTCAATGGAAATACTTTATCTGTGATTAGACCGCAATCTTTATGTATTCTTTCAGACAAACTTACAATGTGACAAAATGTTTTTAATTCAGTGATTTTTTTTTTTTTTCTTTTTCTTCTTTTTTCTCTCCACCACAAAGAGGGCAATGCACATAATCTGCTTAAGGAAAAAGGTTATAATGTGGTATTTAACTGTAGTGCATTTGTAACTTACCCTGGATATTAGTTTATGCATCAAGTTCAGTTCAGAAAAATTCTTACCTCCTTTTTTTGTTTCATCTACTTGATAGAGTGGGGAACATATTATTTTCTGTAGAAACTCAGACAACAGAAGAGAGAACGCAGCTGTATCATGCAGAAATAGATGCGCTATATAAGGATCTAACAGCTAAAGGGAAAATTCTAATTCTGTCTGCAGAGCTGGGGGTAAGGTTGTGATAATGGGAACTACGAATTCCTTAATAGAATTTTATTATGTTTTTATACTTTCTGTTTAATAGTCACTGTTCTAATAATTTTTGACAGAGATATTAAGTAATAAAATCAACTGCTTGCTTAAACCCAGTTATGACAAATACTGTAAAAAGTTGCTCTCATTCTATCTGTTACTTTAAAATTTGCTATTCTTTGTGGCAGTAATGGAGAGTCTAGACAAGCTGTCAGTATCACAGTGTATTCCTTTCCCTGTCCATGCTCCCTTATTTTCTTTATTTTTCTCATGGGTTTATGTTCACTGTTTCATCATCCTTATAAGCACAGCTTAGGATTTGGCTCATGGTGGCTACATATAAGATGAGAAGTAACACGAATTCATGAGAAGCACTGGAATGGTGTTTATGTTGATTTGTATTGCAGTGAGAATCTGACTACATATGAGCTTGTGCCTTCCATTTTTCATCCTTTAACACAGTGTAGATGAACTGTGTTTTACCAAACAAAATAATTTGCTTAAATATCTGTTAATCAGACTTCAACTACTCAGCTTGACATTTTTCACATTTGAAATGGTTCTTTACTGTGTTGTTTGGGTTTTTTTTACTGTAAGACTTTCCAATATGTGTTCTTTTCTGTGGTATTTACATGGCTATTAATTAATTCACTTTTTTTTCCTCTGGCTTAGGAAGTAGACGCTGTTTGCAACTTGATCCTGTCGTTAGTTTATTACTTCTATAATTTAATGCCACTTTCAAGAGGATCTAGGTTAGTGATTGTCTTTATCATGTCTGTTATCGTGGATGTACGCTGTAAAATGTCCATGCTGAAAAAGCTCGGGGTTGAGCTGTGTGTCCTGCACAGTCTGTCATTGTGTGCTGCCCTGATGATGGGTACTGACTTAGTACTGTTTTAAAAGCTAGTTTGTAATTGCTGATGGTAACTATTCCTAGCTGCATGTATATCTAAAATGATGAGTAGTCTGTACTTATAGACTTCAGCTCACAGATTGACCAATGTCATTTTTAAATTGTAATGCTTGGGTTCCTAATCTACATTATGTTACAGCACTGTAATTTAACTCAAGAAGCTTTACCAAAACATGTATTTAACATGAAATATACTTCGAGATGATAACTTATTTTAATAAAATACACTAAAGTATTATTTTAGTAATTTATTGCAACCGTTCAGGTCACCAAATAAAACCCGAGAATAAAGTCCCATATGTTGCAGATCTCTTCAACTGAAATTCTAGTTTAATTCAAACGTGGCTACATCTAAGACTATTATGAATCTCTGTTCCACAAAGCACTTAAGATCTTTAAGCTTATTATTAAACACACAGTGCAGTAGAAAATAAAAAAGTCCTGAGACTTCATTTTTATAATCAGACTTTGCCTTTATCTTATAGAATGTAAAAATTAATAGAAATTCTGTCTGAGTTTCATAATTAAAAAAACTAAGTTAAATTAAAAAAAAGTTAAGTAACTGAACAGCTTTACAGTGCCTCTAGCTCGGTTGCAGTAGAGTTCGTAAACTCTTCTGGGCTACAGTTAAGCTTCTTGGGAACAGGAGTTTGCTTTGTTTTCAGCTCTGTGGAGTCTTAAGAACTCGTAAGCCTGAAATTACGATTCTGACTACTATAGAAACAGTGTTCTTCAGTAGTTAAACTCCAGGGGATCATAACTTCATTCCAGTGGTGTTGGAAAGTAACAGTGATTTCACTTTTTAAGTGTTTCATGCTTGCTTTTACTTCTAAAATAAAGTAACTACCACAGTAATTTTTACTAGCCTTCTATGAAACAGTACTATATTCTGGGTTTTTTGTAGTCTAAAATAGCATTATGGAAAGACTTTTACTGTACTTTGTTTGTTGGTTTTGTTTGTTTTTTTAGTGTGATAGCTTATTCAGTGATCATGGGAGCATTAATGGCAAGTGGAAAAGAAGTATCAGGAAAAATCCCTAAAGGAAAGGCAAGTATCAAAATACACAGGTTCAGTCTTGGAGGAAGTAATACTTGTAAACGTGAGGAAGGAGCTGTAAGAATGAACAGAAGTTGCACACTTGTTTACTGGAGGTGGGTTGGCTGCATATTATGGTGTCTTGCAGCCTGAGAGTTTTGAAAATTTCATTGCTGTTCGGACAGCAGGTGAGATTTAGAGATAGTATGTGCCATAATTCTGATTAGTCGAATTGTAGCAGTTTTTGTCCCACAGTAATTATAGATTTTTAACTGAAGCATTTCTAGTGTGCTGAGCTGCTCTTTCCAACTTTCTTTGAGAAGGGTTCTGAGAGTACTTGGGCAGAATTAGGGACTCTTCTGGCACACAGCAGAAATTTTCTGTCGTTGCTCTCAATGTATGCCAGAGCATTTAGGGTTTCGTGAGTAGGAATGTATTTGCAGCTTCTCTTGATTTCTCCTTCCCCTCTGTATTCTGCTTAACTTAAAATAAGTCCTAGTTTTTAAGTGACTACATTTGAATATTATACCACCTTGCTCAATAAAGCGTTTCCCTTTCTTTATTCAACTATTGGTCTGTTAGCTGTGTTACCTTTTCAGCACGAAAGGAGTGAGACCACCTCTGTCTCTTTAATGTATTGTCAAAAGAATCAGTGAAATTCCAATGAAAATCAAAGTTGTTGAAGAAAATATCCTGCGTGGATAACTGAAGAAAGAGCCACTTTCCCTTTTGTTCTAGAAAGCCCTGAAAACAATGATGTTTATCCTTTCAGTACAATGAACTCCTAGAAGCTTTCAAGAGCAAACTGCACTTGCTTAGTAGCAAGAAAGCTTCCTGTTCAGTATGCTGTTAAGCAGGTATCTTCACCGTTCTGTGGGAGTTCAAGCTAAGGTAAAAGACTTATGTGAGTCTTCTTATGGATCTTCTTAGGACTTAATAGGGTAGTACATTTTGCTGACTGATTTTACGCAGGCAAGCAGAGTTTCAGGATTACTAAAAAGCAGGATTTCTGGCTTGCAGAAAGCTTTGGGGACATTTTTACGTTTGAGGGTTTTTCCTGAAACAGAGTGCCTGAATTGGAACAACTTTTCTAAAAAGTTTTCACCAACTGGAAGATTTTTTTTTTCCTTTTTTTTTTTTGACCCAGATTCTTTAGAAAGCTATTTCTGGTCCCAAGCTTATGACAGCATGCATTATCAGACCACTCTGAAGACAAAGATGGCCAGTAGTCAAGAGTCCTGTTAGTGCCTGGCAGGTCAGTCAGTAGCCACGGCCAGTGTAGCTTCCAGTATTGGTTGTGGTGGGGTGTGCAAACCCACAGTTTCAGTGCCTGACATGCACACTGACTTCCAAACTGGTGATGAGGGACAAAGTAGTCTGGGCACAGACTAGTTAGTAAGCTTACTCCTGTCTTACCAAGAATATAGGTAGCATGCTCTCTGAACCCTTCCTTGAATTCAGCGAAAATTCACTGAACCACAAACGTGTCAGCTTAAATGGTTCAGTACTATTGAACTGATGTTTTTGACTGAACATTGTTTTGCTGAAAACTTATTTTCAGCTATAGATATGAAGTTGTACAGGGTTCTTGGCTATATGTAGTCAAACTTGTCTGAAAACCCACTGTGGAAGGAAAGAAGTAATACAGAGTGCCTGGAAAGTCTAATATAAATCTACCAAATGTGATAAAATATTTTGCAGAATACAGTACATAGAAATGGGAAATATACCCATTTTATTTGGACACTGTAATAAAGGGCTGAAGACAGTCAATGTTTTCTGGCACTGACTCATTAGTATAAACATCTTGTTAAGAGAAAAAAATAAATAACTGGATTTTTTCAGAAAAGGAAGGATATGTTTTTAAAGTTGAATTTATATGTTAAGATTATTTGAGGATTAACTTCCTGAAATTAGAGAACTTAAAACTTCTCTAATTTCTTAAGATCTTTTTTATTTTGTTGCATTTTCAGCTGGTTGATTTTGAAGCAATGACAGCACCAGGATCTGAAGCTTTTAGCAAAATAGCAAGGAGCTGGATGAATCTAAAAAGGTAAATCTTTTTATTCAGATGGGGAGTGGAGAAAAAATACGAAAGACTTTATATGTAAAATTTAAACCTATACTAAAAAAAAGTTACTTAAATGATGAGTGTAGTAAATGATTCAGTGTATTTTTTAACACTTTAGGAATTTATCAGACAAAATTTGAATTTACACACAGAGTGTATTTCTAGTCTAACAGAGCAGTTAGTAGTCTAGACATTCAGTTATGTGAGTGGTATCCTCTGAGAAAATTATTTTGGTTAACATTTTCTTCATTTTGTCCAGTGGTTAAATTTGCCTTTTTATTATTTTTTTTATGAATAGTAAATCTGGTGATTTAGTGAACAAAGCAGTGGAAAATTTTAACTTGATTATTTTATTTTTTTTTCATTCTTACGGATCTCTTCAACCTATATATATCAGAAGTCATTTACTTACCCTTTAGTGCTATTTTAATTTGGGGATAAGTATTTTCAAAGTAGATGGAAGTTTTGAATATCCAGAATTGTGTTATTTTGTATAACTGCATGCCTTTTGTATAATACTTTAAAATTTTGATTTTCATCTGAATTAATTTTTTGAATACTGAACACATCAATTCCTAGTCAGTATTATGAATCCGGTGCATTTGATTTGTCCCTTAGTGGTTATTGCCCATACAAAATCTAAAAATTGGGCCAGACACAAAACCAGTTTTTAGTATCCTTCAAGTCAGGATCAAGACACTTAAAGGGTGCTGAGAGAACTGGCCGATGTCCTTACAAGGCCATCTATAACCTCTGAAAGCTTGTGTGCATCAGGGGACATTCTTGGTGACTGCAGAAAAGGAAATCTTATGTCCTCCTTCAGGGAGGCCAGAAGGACGACCCAGGGAAACTATAAGCTGGTCAGCCTTACTTTGCTCTCTGGGAAAGTCATGAAGTGAGGCCTCTAGGAAAGCATTTCAGGGTATACAAAGGAGAAGGTGACTGGGGACAGTCAACACGGGCTTACCAAATGTTGTGTGACCCAGTATGATTGCTTTCTGTGATAAAACGACTAGATTTGGGGATAAGAAGAGAGCAATTGATGTTTATTTTTACATCAGCAAGGACTCCCACGATATTCTCATACCACATTGAGAATATGTGGTCTCGACAAATGGACAGCTAGATGGGTAAAAAGCTGTTTGGATAATCATATTTAGAGGGTACTCAGTACTTTAGACCACTCCTAGAATAGTGCATCCAGTTTGGGGACAGGTGCAATATAGACTATGATAAACTGGAGCAAATTCGGTAGAGAGGGACCAAGATGGGCAGGGGGCTGGAGCACATGCCTTCACCGGAGTGAACTGGGCTTGTTCAGCCTGGAGAAGAGAAGGCTTTGACCTAACAGCAGCTTTGCAGTACCTGTGAGTATTGAGAAGATGGAGCCAGGCAGTGCTTGGTGGGGGACAAATGGCAACATGTATGAGTTGAGTTGAGATTCAGACTGAGCATAGTCATTTCACCCTGAGGGTAGTCAAGTAGCGGAGCAGGCTGCACAGAGAGGCTGTGTGGTGTCCATCCCTGGAGATCTTCAGGACCTGGCAGATAAAGCCCTGACACCCTGGTGTGACTTTGCAGTTGACCTTGCTTTGGGCAGGGTGTTAGATCACAGACCTCCTGCGATCTGGTCCACCTGAGTTATTCTGAGAGCCTGAGGAAGTCTGCAGCTGCTGTTAGTGCCGAATATCTCATACTGATTAGTGTTGTTCAACTTTGTTATCAGTGGTTCTCAGCCTGGTGAGTTTCACGAGACTATAAGATCCCTTCCTAAATGAAGAAGGCTATTAATAAGACTCAAGGACATCTTTGTCAGACTCAGGCTAAAAATCTACACATAAATGCAGTCAAATTCAGCATTTATTAGGGAGTGATATTTTTAAACTACAGTGTAGCAAGTTGTAGTTTTTATTAAAAGTAGTCTGCACAAATATTGTGACTTGGTTGTCTTGGAAGTATAAAATATTTATGATTCCCACAATTTTTTTTTACTGTAAGTCTCCCAATTTATATACTCAACTTACTTCTTAATCCTCTGTTCATGTCTTTTTAAAGACATGTCTTTACCAAAGGGGAACTTCTCTCTTGGGAGCAAAGTCAGCTTAAGTTATTTCAACCCTACCTATGTGTTTCTGACCCTCTCAGTGGTACCGTTGAAATTTGTGGGAATCCATAGCGAACCAGATCAGGGAACTGATTTGTGTTAAAAATAACCTTGCCAAAACCAAAATTTATTTTTAACCGAGACCACTTCATAGCATAGTCCCACCGATAGTATTGCTGGCTCAAATAGGAGATATATAATGGGCGAGGAATGAGCCAAAGTGGAGAAAATGCTAAAGGTGGCTTTGCTTGATGCTGAGAAAAATGTCTGTAGAAACACAACCTAAAGGACTTGAAGTAATACTATGAAGGCAATTAACCTGAGTGGCTAATTTGTCTGTGGTAGAACAATAATAGTGGGAAAAGTAAGTAAGGCTTGAAGACTAAAAGCAATAAAATTTTGCTTTAACTTCTGCTGCTTTGAAGGCCCTTTTATATAGTCATTATTTTCATTTTGTATAGTGAGTGAGGAGTCACGAGAAGCAAGAGCTGGTTGTGGGCAAAGATGCTTGACTTCAAGTATCAAATTTGTTGGAGAAGGGAATGAAGAGAAGTATAAGCTAATGTGTTAACTTCCAGGTAAATCATAAAACTCAGCAAAAGATAATTAATTTTATTTTTTTTCTCTCCTCTTTCAGTATTTCACCTTTTTACAAGAGCCTGCCATCAGTATCAGAGACTTTTCCAACCCTGAGAACGATGATTGAAGTACTAAATACAGACTCATCTCATTGTCTAAAAAAAACTATAGTTGTTGTATAATTTATACAAATAAAAGGCAAAGAGGTACTGCTTCATAAATTATTTCGAAGGGGAAATTATGGTCAAAATGGTTTGGTTTGGTTTTTTAATAGAGTAAACTTACTTGACTAGTTATCACTAGAATAAAAGGAATCCTTCCGTGACCAATAATATTAAAAAGGAAAAGAAGAAGCAGAACAGCTGATTTCTTGTATTGAGTCCTACTCTAACAGGAAATACAGTTGTTCAGGGGTCAAACCGAAGAGCAGTAAGAAACTTGATCACAGTTATGATCTGAACATACTGCAGGTGAAAAGTTATTTTAAAAAAAAAAAGTAATCTGCGTTGGAAATACCACTATACTACTTTCCATTTGTTTTTTTTTCTTTTCCGAAGCCTCTGTCTTCTGCATGGAAAACTTCCTGAGCTGTACATGTGTGAGTAATTGCTAAATACACAGGCATTTCATGTAATGCAGTCCTGTGAAGAAACAGATGTCAGCTTAAAAGAATGGGTTTCAGGAAAACATCGTTTGGCAACAAAAACAAAGAAATGACATATTTGGAGTTAGGCTCTTGGTGAGTAAATGTCAGAAACACAGCAACTGTACATCCATCTCCCTTTCCGAGTACCCCGTGGTGGTGGTGGTTGGCAAAAGCTATCAACGGATTGACAATGTATTGAGAGAGCTAGCTAGGGCTCCTTGGGTTGTTTTTGTTGGAAGGGCCTGGCAGCATTCTGGAAAAGCAGGCTGCCTGTAGGGCAGGGATAATTCAGTTCAAATAACACAGACAGTACCATGAACCAATTTCTGATTGTAATAGTGATGATGATATTTCTGGTGAGTCCTGACTGAATTACACTCATTTTAGCTTGAGCTCCATGACTTTAGAGCTCTTTATCAGGTTAAGTGGTTTCAGAAACAGCAAGCAATGGTGGGGCAAATGTCTGATTTCCTCAATGGCTTTGATCAACTTTTTTTTCCCTGCCTGAATACTCAGCATTTCAGAAAATCTACAAAACTGTTCAGTTTTAGGTACAGCTTTCAGCTTGTTTAATATTGATGGTCTAAACTGTGATTCTGTTGCTGTCATCTTTTACACAAATACTTTATTCTTTACTTTGCTTGCTTCCAATTTTCCGGACGTTAGATCTTTGTGGGGCAATTGCAAATATCTGTCCTAACCGTGTAATATGAGATATGCTGACGAATAAGTTATTTACCAATGGAGAGGGAAAATATCCTGCATATACCCAAAGCATACCAATAGCAGTGGTGTGGTTGCTTTTCTCTGACTGCAGCACAGGGCAATCTCAATCTCCTTTTTAATGAGGAAAGAAACACAGCAAACCATCAAGAATGTTGATATAGGTGAACTACTTTAATAATAGGACTGAAAACAGGGTGGATTTGATGAATGGAGGGTCTTTTCTTGATTATTCCACACAAGTATTTATCTGATTCAAAGTGGACTCTGTGTGTGTTTAAGTTTGGGGAGGGTGGGGGGGATGTGCCACAAGGTAAGTTAGAAGCTGCTGTGAGTACTGGCACCTATTATAAGAAAAGCCCTGTTGATTTGAAGTTAGATTTCACTATTTGTTACCTTGATCACTGGCAGAATAGGATGGCTGTGGGTAGCTGGAGACCCGAGTGTCTACATGTATGAAGGATTTCCACAGAGATTGAAAATGAATCCCAAAGAGTGGATGCGTACTATGTCTACATTAGCAAGCAGTGCATCCCACCCAGTACGAGTAGCTCACTTCCCACATTATAAGCATTTCAGAGGTTTTACATTTGTCTGCTTGTCTAGTTTATAAACTGACTGCTCGTTGTATTTGGAGTGCATGTTGGCAATGCATCTTCCAGTTTGGATGTCTTTTGGGTGAAACAACCTGAAGCCTCTCTGCGCTGCGAACCAAAATGTGGTAAGTGGAGAAACTGAGGAGACTCGCTTCAAAAGTGTGCTCCCAATTCAAATTAAACCAGTGGTGCATATATACCTGTGGGAATTTTTTCCATGAACTGTTAACATTCTGAGATTCTATGTTGAAAATACAAGGGCAGGGAAAGAATGTGCTTTTCTTCTGCTTAATGCCTTTTACCATATACTGCTGAAACAAATGTTGCTGTCTGTGTAGTAACTCTTCCTCCCTAAGAACAAGTGCTGTTCCACCATTAACTTCTTGCCATGCTAACTTACCAGACGTGTAGGCACAGCAGAAGTAGCGTTGTATGAAGGCAGGGGAAGGAATAGGAAGCAGATTTTTTTGTTAGATGTTTTTAATCCTGATTCTGGTACATACGAGAGTAGATCTAGAATCTATTTCAAAATTTGCTTGGATTGTGTTGGAACTATAGTGATAACATAGTTAGATTTGATTAAAAAATAGTGACCCAGCTCCCAGCCAAAGGGAGAATGATCTAATGTGCAATATCTTGAACTGTAGAAATCAACGTTTGTTTTGCAAATATCAGAAAGCAAATGGTGTGCCTATGTCTGAGCCCATTTTTCCTAAAGCCTGTTTTTCTCTTCTCCTGGTTGTTTGCAGGGGAAATTATTAAGTAGGTTCAGGTACATATATCTGATCAGGGCATGCATAATAGATGCGTGCCCAAAATGCAAGGAAATCCAGAAAACTGGGGAAACAGTTGTTTGGAATCCAAGTTGTCAGCCATTAGTGAGCACTAATCCACTTTGTAATGTTGCTCAGCATTTTGAAGGATAGGTATAATTTTGAGTAAATAAAACTCATGAGGAAAAAAAACCATAGAAGCAGAATTTATATGCAGACCTAAGGTTCACTAACCAAACTGTAATAAAGACAAATTTGATCACATATCTGGCTGGTACTAATGAACATGCATTTTAAACTTTCTTAATCAGAATTTATGTAAAGGATGAAAGTAGGTGTTTCTCTCCAAGTAAAGATAAAGGAGGCTTGTGAGTGTTCATTGAAAGAATTGGGTTGCTGTGATGAAAGCATTTTCCCACCATCCTTTTGTTTGAGTACCTTCCCCTACCCCACTAGAAATAAGCACTGTTTGCTTCTATGGTGTCTTCTATTTAAAGGTCTAGAAGTTTCAGAAACCTCTATTAGATTTCATTATGAGGGAAAGGAATTGTTATTTTCTCCCTACGTAATGGAGAAACAGGTACAGTACCTGGGAAGAGATGCCTAACTTTGTGCCTTGATTGTATTCTGATAGTATGATCTTTCCTTTAAGCCTGTAAGTTCTCTTATACCTTGTACTATTCATTGAGAAAGCGGAAATCTGTGTTGGCACTGACCAGACGGTTCTTGGAACTATAAGAGGTTTCTTGTTCTAGGGATTCGACCAGAGGGAGTGGAGAAGGGGTGGTGGGGAAGAAGAAAATTCCATGTTCAGCTGTCTGGGTTTCCTGCTCCTTATTTCTCTTACTCCTGTGACTGGCTTCTTACCCACTCCCCTGCTTATGGACAAAAAGGTGATATTAATGGGAGATCGAGGGGAGGGTGGGTGTAACATGTATACATCTCTATGAGTGTGTGTGTGGGGAAGGAGAAAATTCCCTGGACAAACAAACGATGTTCAGCTGTCTGGGTTTCCTGCTCCTTATTTCTCTTACTCCTGTGACTGGCTTCTTACCCACTCCCCTGCTTATGGACAAAAAGGTGATATTAATGGGAGATCGAGGGGAGGGTGGGTGTAACATGTATACATCTCTATGAGTGTGTGTGTATACATGTTTCAAAGGCTTGTCTCTCTGGGCGTGATACAGATGACTAAGAAAGAAAGAAGGCTCAAGTCAATTGCTCTCAAACAAGTTTAACAAACAAAACAGGATTGTATAACTGGGCTGGTATGTGATGACTTGGAGAACTGCAGTTACCTCCCAAGAACCAGATAGGAGGAGAAATCTAATTATCGTTTTCCATCCTCTTCTGTGTCATCTTAGACAGCTGGTCTTGTGATACCATTTGAACTTTTAAATGGGAACATTAATGTATTGCAGCCCCAACCATTTATCTATTAAGAATAATACTAAAGAAAGCAGAATGAGGAAAGAAAAAATAGGCTAAGCAATGAAAACCCATTAATCTGAACATCAGTATTTGTGCCACGTTGTAATATATTTTGAGTTGCAATATATTGCAACGACCTAGGACAAACGGTAAAACGCCTTTAGTCTCAGCTAAACCTGACATATTTACCTATCTTTGGGAAGCTTGCTTTGTTTTTGTGGAAAGGAACTATGCTTCCTCCCCAGGAGACTTTGGGGGTCTTTTAGGAGTTTGGCAAAACATTTGCTGAGGTACCCCATTCAAAGTTAGGACTTTATACAGGAAAAGAGAGCGTTTGTATAGTGAATGAGGAGCTCTCTGGAAGGGAGAAACAAGGTGGTGCGCTGCCAGGCAGGCTAAGGTTAGTAGTGTAGTTTGCCAGTGAAATTTGCAGGTTTATGGAAGGTTTGGGTGTGTTAACAAAATGAGGCACAGAACAGCAAGTAGGGAGAACTCAACATTTGAAAGTACATGAAATTATTTTACTGAACACAATTTCATCCCAAGTATTTTGTAATTTCCAAATACTGAGTGCCAAGTTTGGGTAATAGAAGTGGCAACTAATAAAATTTGCTCCGATTGAGTGGCTGTGGAAAAGGCGTATTTGCATATGCCAGGAAAGATATTAATCAAAAAAATTTTTAAGATGTTACACAGCACCGATGGGTTGTCCACTGCAATACTGGTGTATCAGGGAGTTCTGGCAGGTAACTCTAGCCACCTATGGTTAATAAAGATGACTTCAGACAGCACCAAGCATGGACAAGGGCTAACAGAATGAGCAGGGTGCTGGAGTGAAGGTTGATTTAACACAGGATCTCTCTGAAGGTACATTAGTCAGATAAATGACTCGGAGAAAAAGAGTTAAAGCTAAACAGAACAGTACTCTTGACACAAGCTGATCATAATGCTGGCAACTCAGTTTCAGAAAGCTGGAACAGTTTGGTAATCAAACATTCCAACTTTAAGATGGTGGTGTGCTGCAATTATTCTTCACCAACTACTTTCTCCTAATTCATTGAACATTTGGAGGAAAGCATTCTTCCTCCTGCAGCACACCTAAGACCAAAAAACCTAGTTATTTCAGCCTATAGGAAATCTGTTTTACCGATGCAACTAATGCCTACTGCATGGACTTGTTACACTTTGGCTGCTGCTTTTTTATTTTACCAAAATAATACAGAGGCTTTGGACTAA
>NW_009614852.1:20011-20245 GCF_000690535.1 Cariama cristata
CAGGCATGATGGCTCTTCTAACAGGAGCTGCTGGACCTTCTATCGTGTTAAGAAACAAGTAAGACTTATTTAGGAGTTGGGAAAGGCAGGTTCTTGGCTCGGGCACTGCTCGGCCAGCTGGGGCAAGTCGTTTCCTGGTGCTCCTGGCCCCGGCAGCGTGGGAATACTACTGCTTGCCTCCTCTGGAAAGGAGGGCGAGGGCTGTGGGAGACGAGCGCGGTGGGCAAGGGGCAC
>NW_009614853.1:0-1413 GCF_000690535.1 Cariama cristata
CAGGCCACCACAGAGAACGAATGTGGGGTGGGATGCTGGGGTGGACGGACAAGATGGTCCCACCAGAGCTGCAGTGCTGGGACTCTCCCCGCAGGAGTGTCCGGAGGGCTGGGTCCAGGCTGATACCTGAGGAGCAGACAGTGGATGTCAAGAGCGTGCACCTGCAGTGCAACAAGCCCAGACCCTTGTCCCGGGCATGGCCAACAGCAGCATTAGGGTGAGCCATGTCCCCTGTCCCCAGCAACCTCACCTGCACAGCAGCACAGAGCCAGCCATCAGCGAGCAGTCCAGCAGCATGCCAATGGACTTCGTGTCAATCAGGGCTCTCAGCTCGAAGAAGAGGGCCAGGAGAGCTGTGGGGATGAGAAGCCCTTTCAGCCTCCCAGCAGAGCTGGCAGCACTGCTGCTGTGCCCATCCCAGAAGTGCTCTCCCTCTGCCCCACCAGCTCCCCCTGACACCCACTACAACAGGACCCGAGCACCTCGATGTCCTGGTGATGCTTCAGTCCCTACTGCAAAGCATCCTGCTCCCTCCTGCCTGGCAGCTCAGGGAGGCTGAACTGGTGTCGGGGACAGCATCGAGGCCACATGGTCCTCACCCACAGCGAGGGGACCTCTCTCTGGGGAAGAGAGATTGCTCACACAGCTACTGGCAAGCTTGGGGCTCTGGGTTACATCCACCAAGTCCTGCTCAAGGTTAAGGGGTAACACAAGCCCTCACCCACCTGCCACTCCTCCAGACACCAGCGTTGCCACCACCGGGCGCTGACGGCCACTAACTTTGGCCAGAGGTTTGAAGAGGAGCCCGTCTTGAGCCATTGCATGCAGGATCTGTGGCATGTGGAACATGGAGGCCAGGAGGCTGCAGAGAGGGGAGGAGATGGGGGAGAAGAGGGCAGGCATCCAGGACGTGCCCATTCTGTCTTTTGCTCCTCCTTGGGTGCCAAGAGAGCTCCCATTCATCTGTATGATCCATGACCTTCTCAAGACCATGCTGACAAGACCAGCACCTCCCTCACCATCAGATGAGGGACAGTGTCGAGGCAGTGCTGTCCGCAGGTCACCAGGAGCCCTGTGCATGTTGTGACACCCCAGCTTGCTCCTGCGGTCGTGGTGCCACCAAACACCTGACTACTTCCTCCAACTTTGGGCTAAAGGGGGTTGGTTGCCCTCCTTGATCAAGAGGGGCCAGGGTGGGAGCAACAGGGTTTGTGAGGAAGGGCTGAGAGATTTTGGCCAAGTGGGACAGTCAGAGGGAAGGGGTTGGGCATAAATCCTGGCTGTATGATAGCTCCAGTGCAACCTTGCTCGGAGCCACGGAGCTGCCATCAGAGGACTCCCCTCACCTGGTCGTCAGGGCGCACAGTGACCCCACAGCCACAGCGAGCTTTGCACCACTCCAGCCAACGTATT
>NW_009614853.1:1444-4797 GCF_000690535.1 Cariama cristata
ATGGGGTCATGGATTCTAGGAGGTAGTAGGGCATCATCAGGGTGAGGGCGGCTGACACCCCGAAGTACACCAGGAAGCAGATGAGGATGGAGAGGAAGATGCCCATGGGGATGGACCTCTGTGGGTCCCTCACTTCTTCCCCTGGCGAGAACAAGCTCAGCTGTAAAAACAGATGCTCATTTAAAGTGCATGGCATGCTAAGAGCCCAGCTCAGGTTGGAGAGCACAGCCCGCATGCCCCCACAAGAGGGGACACAGAGGCCTTCTAGCAAGGACCCCGAGACCTCCTGGGCTCCAGGGTTACGGGGACAGGGACTGTCTCTGCTTCAGGCTTAGCCCAGCCAAGCCACACGGACTCTTACAGTTCCTCCTCTGAGCACAGAGCAGGAGAGAGCGGCTGTGGCACAGAGCTGGCAATGTCTCCCTTCCCAGCCCAGCCCTACACCAGCTCCCGAGGCTGCCGAGAGAATCACTGCCATGGCCCCCAGCCCACACGGAAGGGTCCCACCGCCGGCTCTCCCCGCAGCACGTACTGGTGGTGGTGACGCAGTCAAACCCAAGAAAGGCGTAGAAACAGGTAGAGGCTCCAGCCAAGGTCCCAGTGAAACCATAGGGCATGAAGCCTCCCACCCCAAAGGCACTGGGTGTTTGGTCGGCCACGGACTGGTTCCTGGGAGGAAGAGGAGGAAGAGTCAGGCAGTGCAGAGGGGTCAGGGCAACGGGGTCCCAGGATGGGACCAGGCTGAACAGCCCATCCAACCTGCTCACCCCTCCAGCATCAACCCAGCTTAGGACTTTGGCTCTTTGAGGCATTGCCAACAGGGCAGGGAGAATTGGGAGAAAGCAGAATTTCCTGGGATAAGGCATTAGGGGGATGACCCAGCCATCCCCGTTCCCCTCTGAAGACAGCACAGAGAGAGCAGAGCCCCTCGTACCCGGCCTCGTGGGCAGCTGCCTGTAGCAGGTCATCCTCCCTGAGCTTCCAGTTGCTCAGGTCGCCTTTGATGAAGCCACTCACTGTGACGAAGAGCAGGACAAGCACGTTGAGAGCTGTCAAGGCTTTGTTGACCATGGTGGGCAACTTCACTCCAAAGCAAAGAAGCCCTGGGGACAAAAAGAGCAAAGCTGGCCAAGCCCCCTGGATGACACCAGGCACAGGGTAGGCATTACTGGGGAGGGTGGAAAAGGGGGCACAGTGGTAGAGCCAGGAGGGTCTACAGATTTCCCCACATTCCCCTTGTATGGCCCATTCTTTGCTCAGAGAAATGGCAAAGCCTCAGAGGGGCCAGCACCATCCTGAAGAGCCCACGGTGGGGTGAGGAGCTCATCCTACATGACAGAGGGTGGCATGAGGGAGGCATCCTACCTGCCAGCAGGACCACCAGCCCAGCAGCAAAGACATCCAGGTACTCTGCCAGCCCCGCAGAGCTCATGGCTGCCTGAGCACTCAAAAACTTCCCGATCTCCTTCCCAATGAGCTGGTCAAAGGCAGCGCTCCAGGCCCGGGCAACGCTGGCAGTACCTGGGGAGAGTTGGCAGCTGGAGCAGCGGTGGTGGCCCCATGGGGTCTGGGAATGACACCCAGCAAAGCCACCAATGCAAAGCAAAGGTGGACGGATCAAAAGGGCCTTTTATACCAACGACATAGGACAGCAGCAGATTCCACCCAGTGATGAACGCCCACAGCTCGCCCACCATCATGTAGCTGTAGAGATAGGCAGACCCGGCCAGGGGCACGCAGACCCCGACCTCAGCAAAGCACAGCCCTGCCAGCGCAGACACCACAGCTGCAATCAGGAAAGAAAGGACGATGCTCGGGCCAGAGCTGGTCCGAGCCACTTCCCCTGCCACGACGTAGATGCCAACCCCCAGCATGCTGCCCACTCCCATGGCGATGAGGTCCACGGTGGAGAGGAAGCGGCGATGGCTGGAGCCCTCCGAGCTGGCCGGGAATTGCTTTTTGCGGCGAAGCATCTCCGAAACAGAGAGCAGGCAGCCCCAGCATGGCATCTGCGGGAGAGGAAGGCAGCAGGTGTCAGGATGCTGCTGCCCCAGGGGCACCACCCTGGGGATGTGACCCAAACCCAGCCTGAATGTTCCCCTTGCAGCTCCCACCGTCCACACGGTGCTTTCCAGACTCCTTGGTTGCCCAAGGCCAGGCCAGCTGGGGCTGCCTTCCTACCCACCCCCAGCAGCACAACCCCAGTCCCACCCAGGGCATCTCGCCCTGATCATTTTCCCTTCTTCAAACAAAGCACTTGCTCCATCCATCCTTTGGGCAAACTGCTCCAGCTGCCAGCTCATGGGGATGGTGAGCACCAGGCAGCCCCCCAGTTACCCGCTCCCCTTAAATCCGTTCTGGGAGCACCGTGGCCCTCCCCCACTGAGCACAGCTCAGGGCTGCACAATGGGAAATCCATGCAGAAATATTTATCCCACAGCATCGTCTAAGGCAGACACACAAGCCTGCAATGCTAATAGGCTCAGAGGCATTACTTAATTAATATTTCAGAGTTGCCTGTGCAGGTGGAAGGGGGAAGCCCTTCCCCCTGTCCCTGCTCCCCCATCTAAATCTGTGGAACTGGTTTTGGAGGAAATCCAGGCAGAGAGGAGCAGAAATATGGCCAGGTGAGGATGCAGGGGTGCACGCACCTACAGCTGTGACTGTACCCAGGCTGAGCTGTCCCTGGGCAACACAGAGGGAGGGGAGCAGGTCCAAGAATTGACTGCAGCACCGAGGCAGAGGAGCACAGACCCAGCTCCATGGGATGTTTGCAGCAGCACATCCAGCTGCAGCTCCCAGAAGCAAAGCCCTGAGGCTGCCTGCACTTCCCCATCATTTGGACACCAAGATCCCAGATGCTGCCCACAGCTTGTCACAGCCCCATTGCACAGAGCTAGCAATCTTAGATGAGGAAGAGGAGCACCCAGTCAGCCCAAATACACCTTGTAGCAGAGCAGGCAGCAGCACCATCCATCACTGACCCATCCAGCCTTGCCCTGGGAGCAGGGCTGGGGCTGCAGCTCTCAGCCCAAGCAACACCTGCCCCATCCCAGCTCCTGACCTGGCTGGGGGGGTTGCAAGGGTGCAACAAGACCTGGGTGTTCCTCCATGGGGAAAGAAAAGGACACCAGGAACAACTCCAACAGTGTGCCTCCCTCTGGGGGTGCAGCCCACAGGGGCTGAGCAGCAGAGGGCAAGCAGAGCCTGGGGTGAGGCCAGGGCTGGGATTAAATGGGGGCCCAGGGCTGTGTGGGTGGGGGTCCCAGGTGAGGCTGGTTACGGCCACTAAGGCCTATGGATATCCTCAGGGCCTTGGCACAGAGCTGCCAATGAATTGTAAAAGTTGTGCA
>NW_009614853.1:4872-5703 GCF_000690535.1 Cariama cristata
GGGGGGGGGGGGGGGAGCTGGTATTTTAGGGTGAGGGGCTAACTTTGGTTTTGTCGCAGACGGTGCTCAGGCTGAGTCTGCTGACAGCATTTGGAGAGAAAAACCTCTTAGGCTGTGATGTGGTTCAGCACGTGCTCCAGCCTTCAGCTTGCAAGGAGCAGAGGAAGCATCTAGCGTACCTAAAGCAGAGACGTGTGCCCTGACCACAAGCCTGCCCTGCGCTGGCTGTATGGGGCAGCCCCATAGAGTTGTTTAGGTTGGAAAGGACCTTTTGTGTCCCCAGGGCACCCTATGAGCTGCTGGGCTGGCACCTCAGGGGCAGGGGGGCTCAGCACGCCAGACACAGCCAGGGGCACCGGGAGGAGAGCAGGGCTGTTGTCCTGTCCGGCAGCGCAGGGTGAACAAAGCCGTGCCTGTCACCCACGCCACCTCACGTGAGCGAGGTCTCCAGGCACCAAGGCCAGCCCAAGGGAACATTGTCCTGAGGGAACAACAGGGCACCAAGACGCAGCCGGTGCTGGCTAGCCATCAGGCCCCCCCCCAGGGGGCCTCCAGCCCCCCGCGGGGGCACAGCCCTGCGGCTGCATGCCGGCCATCGGCCATGTCACACCCAGCCTGGGCTCCCTGCTGCCCAGGACCACCACCGCCCGGGTCAGGCAGGGCTGAGCAGCCTCCAGGGCTTGGATGCCTGAAAGCTTACGTGCCAGTAGCCCTCAGCATCTCGAGAGGGCCCTGTTGTGTTAAAGGGTATGGAAGTTTGGCAGAAAATACCCCCCCTTGCATCCAGCTTGTCCCCAGACAGTAGAGGGGCTGGGGGCAGCTGGGCTTAGA
>NW_009614854.1:0-23256 GCF_000690535.1 Cariama cristata
TCCAGGGCAGTGAGCTTGCTGTGTGCCCTAATTGCTGCCCTAAGGATCCTCAACTTCATCATTTCATGGTCACTGCAGCCAAGGTTGCCCTTCAGCTTCACATTCCCCATCAGCCCCTCCTTGTTGGTGAGAACAAGGTCCAGCATAGCACCTCTCTTTGTTGGCTCCTCTATCACTCAGAGAAGGAAGCTGTTATCAATACACTGCAGGAAATTCCTGGATTGCTTATGCCCTGCTGTGTTGTCTCCTCCAACAGATATTGGGTGGCTGAAGCCTCCTATGAGGACTAGGCCTTGTGAACGTGTGAATTTTTATACCAGATTTCATAACTGAGATAATGTAAAGAAATCAATTTAACCATCTCTCTAGCTAATTACAGCAAATCTCACATTCAGAAAGTGGTCCATAGTCCTTTAAAGCACATTCACTAATGTTGCTCAAAACACAGTTTCTACTTTAGTACTGAAATGCCCCGTAGGACAAAGGAAGATACACCAGCCTTGAGACTGACCATTACTGAAGCTGCTGGTCTAATCTGTGCTCATTTGATTCAATAGCTTTAAAAAAAAAGAACGTTCAACTCACTGCTTTACCATTAGTCTCATGACAGAAATAAGAGTATATGATTTTCCAAACAAACTTACCCCATTTAGAGTAAAACCTTCAGATATTCCCTTCAGAAGTTTAAGGAAAAGAGTTTTCATCAGGAGTTACAATTCTGAGCTCTCACCCCAAAAAAGACAAAATTACAATGAAATAGAATAAAATAAAAAAGGCTATACTATAATAATTGAGGAGTAATCATACATTTTTTTTGAAGGGGGACTGGTGTATAACACAAGCTCTGAATTCCCTTTTCCATTTCTGACTGCAAAATTGGCAAAAATCTAGTACTGACATTGCATAGCAGCATTGCTCTGAAAAAAGAATTTATACCACCAAGACCTGCCTAAGTGCAAAGGGATGGACAGCTATTTTAAGATTATCCCTGACAAAAGTTTGCCTCATCATTTATATAGCTCTCTGAAGTTAAGAAACTCAGATGACTTCAAATTGATAACATATATAAAACAGCCCCCAAAATCTTCTTGTTAGTCATTTTATCTGCTAACACCTAAATTTACTCCTCCTCCGTTTTCTCTTTCTATGTATTTAGTAACACGAGTCTACCATCTGCCTCTTTCCAACATTAACTGCCAGACTCCAGGGAGGACTTCATTGCACAAATACTGAACTAACATGTGATAAGATACTGTTGCTGCCCTGGAAAACTTTGGTCTTATGGAAAGACAACAGCAAACATGGGAACAAAGGTAGAGAGGAATAACCAATCAAAACAAAGCTTTTACTAGTTATGTTTACAATTGAAGAGGTTTCAGGTAGAATTAACATGTGCACATAAAATAATGACTAACAAAGAGCAAAATGAAAATTAACTAGTAATTCACAACTGCAAATCAGATTTAGACTTCAGATACAACTTTATGACCCACTTTACGTAATCTTATGAACATCTGTCTTCCTTATGACAACCATACATAATGCATTTCACAAGGTCACTGAAGGTATACTCTCTTAATACTTATAAATTGCTTTTTAAGTATTCAGTAAGATCTTGAACACAAGACTTTGTCATGAATGAAGACTTTACATACCATTTCTTATTTTTCAAGACTCTCTTCTCCTACCAAACTGTAATTTAACCTTAACATGGCGGAAAGAATTATGACAAAATATCCCTCTGACTACCTTACATACTTATTTCAATACAAGAACAGCAAAAAAACTTCCTCCATCTTTCCTGCAAGGCAGTCATAATGTGGCTAGTTCCTGCTTCAAAAACTGTACTGGTAAGCATTCCATGCTCTGATATTGATTTCTATGGAAAGAAAATAAAAGCGTACATCCCGAACTAAGTTTTAGTGCTATTCAGACTAACAACTTTAGTGATCAATTTCAGCCCAGCAGCACAGAGTGCATCCCTGTAACCAGAGGACAAGCAAAAATACTTAAGCTAATCATTTTACAGAGAGATTCAGAGCATCTAACCTCCTGACCAGACGTGGACGTTATCAGAGTCACAAGAGGTAAGAGTACAGGGTGAGGACTGGAGAAACAATAAGCCAAAAGAATCAATTCTGCCGACCAGCTTCAATAGACGGAATGGCAAATAGACCCATCAGAGGTTTGTATGTGGGACATTAGATGAAACGAGATGGAAAAGGTGCAGTAAAGCTTAGGAAAAGGTCTCCTGTTTCTGGGGAAAAATCCTTAATCCATATGGTGTCATGAAAAAATGGGATACTAGTAGCAGGGTTATACCCATGTCTCTGCTTCAAGTAAAATAAAGTCTTCCACGCTGGAAATCAGTATGAAACAGGATCAAGCTCAGAGGCTGGATATGTTTTAGGCACTACTGTGCCTATGACCCAACAGAGAAGCGCAGACAGTAGCTTGACGCCTACCTGTTTAAGCTGTGTCTTTTAAGGAACATGAAGATGTCTAACTTAAATGACTTGCAGAACATAACAGCCCACGAGTCCATTCAAATAGAGACATGACCGCATAGTTCAATGCTTTTCAAAAACTCCCTAAGGCTCAGATGTTTAATTCTCCAAATTTAGATAGAATTTGGAGAATTCTATCTAAACCAAATAGTTGTTGTGAATTAAGCCAGTGCTGATTGCTCTGTAGGTCACCTTGCCATGTAAAGACCAATGGCATTTAGTTTTCAATCAAACTTTACATTCTACAAAGATTTTTAGATATCAAGAGATTTTTTCATGAAATAGTAATGGACAAAAATTGAGAATGAATGGATATTTCAGCTGTATGTCTGTGTGTGTACTTCAATACTCACAGCCCTGGTTGGATCACCAAAGTCTATCTTCAACCTCCCCATTGCTCTAATGATAGCAATAATGGACTGAATGGTGTTACTGTAGACAACAGCTTTGTACTGTTTACATTCTTCTTCCGAATAACCAGCTTCATGGATAATCCTACAGAAGGAAAAAAAAAATAAAAATTTCTATTCAAATAAAAAAATATTTCTATGTCATAGTATTTCACCATACTTACTTCATTTGTTTGACAATTGTGCTTTTCCCTGATTCACCAGCTCCTGAAAAATAAATGTATGCAAATTAATTCCAGTAGGCTTTTATTAATCTTTGAAAATACATTTAGTTTCTACACTTCAAATACCTAACCAATATAAAAACCTTCAATAGTTAAA
Source organism: Cariama cristata (assembly GCF_000690535.1). NCBI lineage: Eukaryota > Metazoa > Chordata > Aves > Cariamiformes > Cariamidae > Cariama > Cariama cristata. The sequence goes on from NW_009614854.1 coordinate 3,239, forward strand.
AGTACATTTGTTACAAAGTAATTTTTAATATCAAAATATAAGTGTCTGGAGCTGGAAGTTTCAAAATCAAGACATTTTAAGAACAAATCCTTCAGCTCTAAAGTCTTTGCTTTTCTTTTTACAGAAGTGACCATGATCTTTACACAGTCTGCTGGTGATTCTAACGCAAACTGATGACCAGTTGTTCAACTTCTAAGGGGTCTGAGGCTCAATTCCTCTAACTGCCTTTTTAATCAACACCTAATCAAAAACCTCCTTTATAAGTTCTTCACACTGTATTAATGGTCTTCTATGTTGCAAACAAACATCTTCAAACTCTTCAGGGTTCTAAGTCCTTGTAAACATCTTTTGGCCCTTGCAAGACGAAACCAACACAGTCAGATTACTTTTTGTTGGAACAGACTGCAAGAGGTTTGCCAGACAAAAAAGCATGCTCTGTTAAAACACAAAGCTTACAAAAACCACTAGTAAGTCTCTCAGCAGACAGGGAAAAATGCAGTTGGGTCAAAAAAAAAAAAAAATAATCTTAGAACTGCGATCTAATCCCTTTAGACAGCACACTCCTGGTTTGTCTGTGACTCATGCTCAATTCTCCCTCTTACATTTCCTCTTTCTCAATATGGTTTTGCACAAGGGATTACAATCTTCACACAGTTTACAGGTGTTTGTAATGCAAGCAGATCACCAGTTGTCCAATTCCAACACAACCAAAGAAAACTCTCTTCTTTAGCGGTCACTGTGACCATAGGAAGCCATTGATAAAGGTTGTATTTATTCACCTTCAAAAAAAGGGCAAGAAGGGGAATCTGAGGCATTATGAGACAGACAGCATTACCTTGATCCTCAGACTAACTATACAGCAAACACTCCTGCAAGTCATTTCCAGGCACACGAACAAAAAGAAGGTGACTGGGAATTGCGAGCATTGATTTACAAAATGCAAGTTGTGCCTAACTTGGTAACTCTTCATGAGGAAATAGCTGGTTTTGGGGATGAAAGACACCAATGGATGTAATTTACTTTGACTCTAATAAGGCTTCCAGTGCCACCTCCCACAGCATCCTTATACCAAATTAGATAATATCAACTTCAGAGTGCCTGCAAATCTACCTAGACAGTGAGACTTAAAGGTTTGTGGTCAATAGTTTAAAATCTAACTGGAAGCCGGTTAGAAGAGGCAATCCTCAGCAGATGATACTGGGCTAATACAGTTTAATATCTTCATCACCGACCTGAAAGCCAGGATAGAATGCACTCACATCAAGTCTGTAGGCGACATCAGCCTGGGAGGCCAGGAGGTGGTCACAGTGTTAGAGAACAGAGGTGCTATTCAGAGAGTCCTCAACAAGCTAGAGGACTGAGCTAACAGGAGTCTCATCACAGTGAACAGAGACAAATGTGAAGTCCTGCAAGTGGCACACAATAACCCATGCACCAATACAGACTTGGGACTAATGGGTTAAGAAACAACCTTGTGGAGAAGAGCTGTGGGGATCAATCACCTGAAGAGTCAGTAGGGCCCCTGAGTCAATGAAGCTCAACCACATATCGGGCAGGTGCACTAGGTCTGGCTGGGATGGAGTTAACTTTCTCACAGCAGCCCATATGGTGCCAGGCTTTGGATTTGTGGCTAAACCAGCTTTTACTATTGCTGAAAAGTGCATGCACTGCATTAAGGCTTTTTCTCTTTTCCACCCTGTACCCCTAGTGAGTAGGCTGGGGGTGGACAAGAGGTTGAAAAGGAACACAGGCAGGAGAACCAACCCAAGTTGACCAAAGTGATATTCCATACCTTATGATGACACACTCAGCAGTAAAAGCTGGGGGAAAGAAGGAGGAAGGGTGGACAGTTGTAGTTATGGTGTTTGTTTTAACCTTTTTTTGTCATAACCTTTGGAAGGGCAGTTATGGTGAAGGGTCTAGAGTACAGGAGCAGCTGAGGGAACTAGGTTGTTTAGCCTGGAGAAAAGGAGGCTGAAGGGAGACCTTATCACTCTCTACAACTACCTGAAAGGAGGCTGTAGCGAGGTGGGGGTCAGTCTCTTTTCCCAAGTAATGAGCTATAGGACAAGAGGAAATGGTCTCACATTGCATCAGAGGAGGTTTAGATTGGATATTAGGAAAAATTTCTTCACCAAAAGGGTTGTCAAGCACTGGAACAGGCTGCCGAGGGAAGTGGTGGAGTCACCATCCCTGGAGGTATTTAGAAGATGTGTAGGTGTGGCGCTTAGGGACATGGTTTAGTGGTGGACTTGGCAGTGTTAGGTTAATGGTTGGACTCAATCTCAAAGGTTTTTTCCATCATAAACAATGCTACGATTCTATGATTCTTCCCACACAACCATTACACATGCTGAGGTCTTGCTTTCTAGGAAGTGGCCAAACATCTGCCTCCAAATGGGAAGCAAGGAATCAATTCTTCTTTCTGCTTTAGAATCATAGAATCATTATGGTTGGAAGAGACCTCAAAGATCATCAAGGCCAACCGTACACCCTATGCCACCATGCCCGCTAAACGCACTAAACCATGTCTTGAAGTACCACATCTAAAAGTTCCTTGAACACCTCAAGGGATGGTGACTCCACCACCTCCCTGGGGAGCCCATTCCAATGCTTAATGACTCTAACAGTGAAGAACTTCTTTCTAATGTCCAGCCTGAACGTCCCCTGATGCAACTTGAGACCGTTTCCTCTTGTCCTATCGCTAGTCAGCGGGGAGAAGAGACCAACCCCCACCTGGCTACAACCTCCTTTCAGGTAGTTGTAGAGGGTGATAAGGTCTCCCCTCAGCCTCCTTTTCTCCAGACAAGCTTTGCTCATGTGTGCAAGCTTTTGCTTCCGTATTAAAACATCATTATCTTGATCCATGAGCTTTCTTGCCTTCCTTCTATTTGCTTCTTACCCTGAGGGAAAGGAGAGTGATCAAGCAGCTGTGTGGGTGTTCGGGTTGACTCCAGCCAACAGCTACCACTGCTGCACTGGCAAAACGGCAGTCAACAAGTCAAAAGAAGCAGTCAGCATTCAGGATGCTCCAAGTACTGTATACTGTTCTACCTCTCAGCACCCAGTAAATGAGATACTGATAAACTAGACAAAAAACTGTAGAAGGTCACTTAGTTGATTAGGGGGCTGGTGCACATGGCATACAAGGAAAAGTTACATGGAACCAGGCTTTTTAATACTGGAAAGACTGCCGGTGGAGGGGGGTGTGGGGGTGTGTGTTTATCTAATTGCTGTCCTCTCCATAATCCCCCCTTAAGACAGCTGAAGACAAAAGCAAACTTCTCAGAGGTAAACAAAAAGATGTGAGGCAATCAAGAAGTTGCAGCACAGGCAATAAGGGGGGGCAGGGAACCTATCCCCATGAAGAGGTTAAGCACTGGAAGCAATTGTGCATACCGGGAGTAGAAACTCAGCCTTGGAGATCTTCAGGAGTCAACTGGACAAGGCTCTGAGCAACCTTATCTATTTTCATGTTAGCCTGTCTTTGAGCCAAGGATTGAGCTAGAGGACCTCCAGAGGTTTCTTTCAACTTAAAATATTATTTGATGTCAGTACAACAGAATATTTCTATACTTTAACTACTGTATAGTGATGCCTTTGGGATATTCTCCCTATTAAACCAAGTATGTAGCTTCAAGCCAATTTAAGAGTAGCTGCCAAAAGTTGTTCTACCTCCTCCCGAGCACTGCTATTGATGTGGCCAGACTTCCCTTCCTCCAACATACAGCAGAATGAGTGTAAGCACCAACAGGAGTTAGTGTGCTGCAGAACTAAGGAGCCAAGGAATAGAGTAGGCCTGTCAACATCAATCTAAGATTGCTTAATGCTATCTTTAGCTAATGTTCAAGTAAAAGACTTAGTTTTTATAAATCCAAAGTTTCTCTATAGAGTAGCAACAGTTTTCAGAGTCTGAGCTGCCATGGAAGTTCAATATCAGTATATTAATACAAACAGAAAACAGAGACACCAGTACAAAAGTAATTTGTTATTGTGACACCCGAAGCATTTATAAATCAAATTAACACTTAGTCTATAAATACCTAATTATGCACTTAAGCACAAACAGGGGACAAAAGCTTAAAGATTAGCTTTATTAATGAAATTACTATAATTTGCTTTGGGTTAATATTTTTATTCAAACAATCTGAAAAAAGTACATACCCCTGCATTCAACAGCCAATTTGGAGATATCAAGAAATATTAAAACAGCATTTAATTTACATAACCTTGTAAAGTGCTCTTTCTGTTACAAATTCGCCACATTTAACTAACCGAGCAGGTCAGTGTCAGGGCTAGCCACAGTATCAGAATTTAATTATTTTGTAATATACTTTCTACTCAGTTTTTCCTGAGTCAGGTATTTCCTGGTGTTAGAATTCACGTGTACAAACTACCTAGAATTCTCATAAAAGCCCTCTCAGTAACATAACCACAAACAGTCGTAATACGCACACAAAAAAAAAAATTAAGTAATTTATTACAGAGTACTTTAACAGTGAGTTCCTGGAAGATGCATTCTCCTATTTTATTTAATGGAAAATAGAAACAGTTGTGTTTGGTTTGGGGTTTTTCTTTAACTGCATGCTAAAATGCCTGCAGCTTGCCTAATAATCTTTGCAAAGTATGTAAGACAATTACATCTTACTCACTGTCGCATACTGAAAGGAGATTCATTATTTTTCCACTCCTGAATGCAGAGCTCAGCCAGGTTTTCTGATGAATGCATTTCTAAAATTTCCTCCTTTATCTCCGTCTGATTAAGTTGTCCATACAGCAAAATGAGAACTAACTCTGTTTTAGAAAGTTTTAGACAGCAGCAAGCAGTATTAAGTATTTCATGTGACAGCTGCATTAAAATGTCAGAGCTAGCTGTACTGTCAAAACTAAACCCTACCCAAATTTAGACAGACTTGATTGCATATTCCTCAGTCATCTAGTAAATGATGCTATTTATTGCCTACTACTTAATTTCAGCTTCATTACTGCCAATAATTTGAACAGTCTTATTGGTTCAGTTACTATTTATGTATAACATAAAAATACTAATAAAAAGACATGACAATTCTGCTCAGACTAGAAAAACAGTAGTGTGTCCATTCTGAATTTGAAAGAATGGCAGGCCTTTTTTGTTTGCTCAGTTCTAAATGAAAGTCTAAGCCAATTGTTAGGTCATCACCTTGAGAAAAGCAAGTTTTAATGACTGATGAGTATTTTCATCTTTTGCACACTTTGTACCCTTCGTGCGCACCTCAAAAAAAATAGAGCGCAACATATCCTATGAAAATCCAATTTAAAACACAGAAGTTTAAAACTTTTATACACATAGTTCAGTAGGAATATAACTTCAACTAAGTCTAATACTCTTATTACACCTGCTTGCCAGAAAGCAGGTAGAGCCTTATGCTTCATTATGCAGACTGACAAAGTGTGGAAGCAAAGCAAGTCCAACTTAATCAGCACCATTTAACACAGGAAACAGCAGAACCACGTTTCCCCCCATGGATTCTACTATCATCTGAAGGGTATTCTGCCTCAAAGTTTAGTAATCAGGCTCTACCTTCACATGTTAATACTTTTCCACAGCTAGTATTGGTGCCATCCAAAGCAGCCGTTTACCTGGATCCAGCATGAGTTGACAGCCCTCAGTGAATTCATACCTAGCACATAAACCCAGGTCTATGACTAACCCTCCTGTACCATCTGTGGCAGTTAATCTGAAGCTCAGCTAAATAAAATGGACTAAATTTGTATTACAATTTTTCTTTCAAAGACAACTTTCAACTTTGAAAATAGAGAGAAAAATGAGAGCATCTTCATGTTCAAAAAAACAACCAAAAAAACCCCCATTTAACGGATCAACCTCACATATAGTACTCTAAAGGATTGAATAGGGCTAGTAAAGCTCAAATAAATTTAAGAAACTGCTAAAGCAGTATTTGATTCTCCAAGCTACTACTTGGCCAGTTACACAAGAACTTACTGAAAAATATTAAAGAGACAGACTTGGTTGGACTCGAAGATCTTAGGGGTCTTTTCCAACCTAAATGATTCTATGATCCTATAACTCTCTACTATGAAATAGTAGCAAACATAATTTTAGACAGATTCAATACACTTTTACTTTCCAAATGGAGCAGGTCTGCATTTAAAAAGAACTGAAATATGTATTTTATAATTTGATTAAAAATACCAGGTCAGCAAAAATGTTACTTTAAACTACTCAGTGTCTCATGATTTATTATCCCACACACTGCCTACATAGCAAGCATTCCAGAACTACAAATTTCTGGAACAAATGTTTTATGCACCCAAGCACAGAAACTGCTGTTTGTAAGTGCTGAGATCTTAATAGTAACATTTCTAACTTGTGAAGCATTTGTTAATTGCTTACCAAAGAAACTAATCAAATACCAAAAGAAAAAGCAGTGCAAACTTCAAGTTCACAGTATCCATTTTTGGAGGAAATCAACCATCAAGTACAATTCCTAATAGCACAAATATACTCCTCACAACACTAACACAGAAAAAACTATAGACTAAATTTTGGCGGGGGGTGGGGGTGGGGGGAAACACTAGATTAAGAGAAGAGTTAGATAAAAATTGAAGAGTAGAACAAGGGTTGGCTTTGAACCACCAACTAAGTTGGACAAAGGAACAGAACCCACAAACAAGTACAACAGTCTTGTATGTTGCCAGAAGAAAGTTCAAGTATGGACAAGAGCAATCAATATAAAACTTCCAATGGACACTTGTCAGCTTTTCAGACTGTAAACAGGAAACATGCACCAGATTAATTTAAAGAGACGTGTGAAATTTAAAATAAAACACATTGACTTGGAAATCGTTGGATTCATCTACTGTAAAGTCCTCTCCCCACAATTCTCCCATCCAGTCTTCTGTCAGATGTTAGTATTTCACAGTAAAAGGCACAAGATGAACAGTGCTTGCTCCTCAGCTGCTACTGGTCACAGCACAAGCTAAATGCCCAGCGATTTCTACTGTTCCTGCAATGGGGCCAGTGATCTCTTACAAAAGCACATGGCAAGCAGATAGCTTGAAAGTATAATCTCCTAAATTTATCACCTCATGACACATTACCAGATACGAGACTTAAATTACAATCAAGCTGCTAATCATTGTTACTACATTCAAAACACATCAATGCTACTATAAGAAACCCACAATGGAAACTTGTTGCTACATACCCACTAGCCAGGTTGACCACTAAATGAAACATTCTCTGATTCCAGCACCCACACCACTCTATCTCCTTGCAAACTTTTTTTTGTCTTGTGTCCTCACACCTCCGTTTTGAAGCCACCCCAGCAGTTACGCTTCTTATCTACCATCACCTTGTATTCTTCTAATTCTGGGGCAGCTATTGCCACCAATAGAGTTTATGTACCTTTTCTGCTTCCCAACTGTTTTCATATAGTCAACCAAAGGCTGACAGTATTCACTACTTGTAAGGTGGCATTAGTCTTGGAATTTCCATAGCTACTGGAATTTGAATGTGCCAGGAAACTTCAAATGAGTTAAGAAAGAAGTTCTGTGAATAATATCTGGAAGAAAGGATTTCAGTAACTTAGCCATGTAGTAATAGTGTGAGCCCCAGATTACATCACTGGTTGAAAGGTTAAAACCACAGGAGTGACACGATTCTAAAATTATGACACTGACTCAGATAAAAGATCTGAGATAATTCTCAAGGTTTCAGTAGCTGCATGCTGGCTTAGTTCCCCAGAAGAAGCACCATTTAAACCTATAAGCCACTGTCACTTTTGTAAATTTCCTAACAAATCAAGACTTAATTACAACTAATTATTTCTTTCCTTGGTCTTCAGTATTGCTCTTAGTAGATGTTTGAAATCAATAGTACACAACAAAACAGTCGATATTTTATATATAAATGACATATTTTAATAGATATTTATATTAATTATATATTAAGACATCATTTAAGAAAATTGTTAATATAAAATGTTACCTCAAGAAGCAATAGCATCTTATCTCACATTAGCATCCTGTATGTTTATTCAGGTTTAGACTTCCAATAAACTGCTTTAAGTTTCTAAGGATACCTAGGCCGTTACTATAGTAAACAGATAAGCAAGTGATGAAGACTGTATTAATTAGTTTAGTACTGAAACAACAAAGAAAAAGTATGGTTTTATATTCAGTATAACCTCTGAAACTCAATGAATTCTAAAAACCAAAGCTTGTAGTGAACGGAGCAGAGCACACACTCCATTTTGCACACCTTAAGGTAACTTTTATTCACATCTTTAAAAGTACGAATTGAGTTTCCAGCTATTTAAAATTTTCTATCAGTGCTTAATATCTCTTCATGACAAAGGTTTTATGAAATTTTTGCTTAGAACTTGATGCATGTGATAAGCAGATGCCTTAGCAGAAATTATTTTACATGCAATTTTACGTACAACACACCTGAATGCACGCAGCTTTTGAATACAAATTATATTTACCTATTCAAAGCTGTTCTTACATTTATATTCCTCAACTGCTTCAAATTACTTATAGCTACTGCTATATAGTAGGAACCCTTTTATCATCATGTGCATCACTTACACCATAACCATATTGTGGACTCATTGTCTCACTGTAAAGGACAGCACCAGTACAATCCCAAGTGTCATATTTCAGACAGCCTGTGAAACATTCAAAAGGAAACATGGTGCCTTGGAATTGAATCTACTTTAAAAATACTTATTTGTTCAGAACGTACAAAAGATCTCTTAAAACCCAGTATGATTGCGAGTGCCATGCCATTGTACTTTAAAATCCGAAGCATTTTCTTCAATTAAGATATAGGTGTAACTTCGTGTGAGGTGCGAAATCCAGCACGACCGTGACAAGCTGAGACTCAAAGATTTGGAAATAAATGTCTTACTTGTGCCAGAAATTAAATAAGGGAATAGATGCACATTTAGACATGAAGTTTGCTACCTGAGAACTATATGCCACATCACCAGTGGCTAAAATGTTTGTGGCTCCAGGTTTATCTAACACACCAGTGCTGACAGCAGTATGGTAAGATTATCAGTTGACTACTTAAATGTATCAAAGGCCAGCCTCCACACTACTATCTTCTAAAAGATTTGGGAATCTCCTCAAAATTCAAAATCCAGGAGCTTGTTAGAGCTTCTAATTAGACTTCACTAACAGCAAATAACTATCGTCTCTTCAAAATTAAAATAAGATTTAAATTTGTTACTTAAAAAAATTAAAGTGGTTATCTTCTTCCATACATAGCGGTATGCTCAGAAACAGTCACTACATAATTTGAAATCATGGTAATAAAGAACACGATTAAAGACCCTTTTAGAACACGAGTTTGAGTGGATATCATATATGACCACACGACACAAGATAAATGCTGAGTGCTACAACAGAAAAAACCACCTCCTTTGCTCTTACAATGTTTACCAAGACAGTTACTGCCAATTTCCGCCAACCGAGTACAGCATGCCTCATCCAGACCTCCAAATATATACCTAATAAACCTCTAGAAATCCAGAGTGCCCTGACATTTTTCTTGACAGTGTGGCTGGCCTTCATGGCCTTTTACTGTTCACTGAGCTATAAATATGGTGTGCAAAGATGGCAGGTTCAGTGACAGATACCAGAAAGAACTTCTACTATTAAGCAGACTATCATTAATCACAACCAAAGATATTTTACAAAAAACTCCCTACTGCAACAGAGGCATACTTTATGCAGGTCATTCTGGTGGAGACATGTAACAAAAGAACTTGGAATTCACAGAATATTTTCATCTAATATTTTCATCTCCACTTGCAATTCAGAACACCACCACTGTTGTATTATCTACAATTGTGACAGATCCAACTGCCCCTGCTACCTCAATTACTATGTAGCTGTACAAGGAGTCCGGAAAAAATGAGAAAGCAAACTGCACGCATTCCTATCAAAATAGGAAAAAGATGTATCGATGTAAATCTCAACTGATTTTACTCAAAGCTCTACTTGGCAGGTAACATCAAGGCGTTATTTGCAAATGAGATAAAGAGGTACTGCCAAACTTAATACCAGGGCAAATGCAGTTATACTAAAAGTGAGCCCATTACTGTAAAGGTAGTACAACAAACTTTAGTTCACATAAATTCTCAGTCTTCACTCATGCTTAACAGTGTTTTTCACCTTGCAGCTCAAGCACTAAGATCCACAAGAATAAGGAAAATAAGCATATTGATAACTGACCTAAATTCACTACAAAAAGGTCTCCACCTCCACCAGAAAATTTTAAAGACTTAGCAAAGTGATACAGATTGAAATGTTAAATGAAAAGATCTAGCTATCCAGACTGATCTTTTTCAAAAGCAAACATTTTCAGAATTCTAATTTGTATTTGAACCAGGAAAGAACACTCATGTGTACACTCAACCATATTCTTTTGTTACATGCATATGCATTTTCCACACAAAGCTACCTATAAGCAGAATATTATTTGTAGTTAACAGTACTAAAACAAAAATCTGGCTTTTTTGTTGTTGTTGTTTAAACAGACTTCATATTTACTTGGTCTCAACCTGAGAAAGCTTTGAAGTATAAAAAAATTTCAATCAATTCAAACAGGCAGTTGCACCCAACAAGCCCAGAAACAAGGAACAAAACAGATACCTACATAAATAGCAGCTTGTTAGGCCTCAAACAAGTATGTCATCAAAGCCCAACCTAATCTAACCCCAAAAGGTCCTATGTTCCAGAATAGCAGAGAAAATAACCTAAGTACTCTCTCGTCTAGAAATTAAACGACAGCCTTTGCTAGCAAACAGAGGCACTAAAGCATATTAGAAGGAATCCATGTCAATGTCTTTAAGAGCTTTAGAAAGCATACAATGGTTTTGCTAAGACTTTATCGGATTTATTAAGGATCAGTAACTGAATCCACATACAGCTGAGAAATCCACTTTCAAAACGCTTCAAGAAATATCTAATGTGTCAAGAATACAGACAACACTTAAATAAGACTTAGCAGCTTATTTTCAGTCCACCCTTGTACAGGACATCACCGGTAGATTCTTAGATCAACAAGCATTCAAAATAACATTTAATTAAATAAAGTATACAAATACTGAAGACAATTGTCTTGTTTACTCCCAATTTTGCTATTGCAAGACACTTATCTCCAGTCATAGCAAGTTTTAAATTGAATTCCAATACTATATTCACACTGTATTCTGCTTATAATATTAGTACAATTTTACTATTTTAACTGGAGACTAATGTCTCCATTCTTCTCTTTACTGTTTGGACACTGAGCCGGCAGTTAGGCTTCTTGTCCACCACCATCTTGCATTCTTCAGAAAGTGCTAGGTAGAACAGGATTCTTCCTAGTCAAGCCTACGATCTCTAAGTTAGAACAGCATAAGGAAACACAGGTCTGAGCCTTCTTGGACTTGGAGTGAAAACAAAGTCCTACCTTCACTTTCCAATTAAGTGCCCTAATCAACACACACCTTGAGAAAGACTGGCACTATCTCCTATTCCAGCACTGAGGTTCTAAAATAAGTGGGTTTTGAATACAGTTTAACATGTCTACCAACTGGACCTTGCAGGTGAACACAATTTTACATTATTCCTAATCCAATTCTATAACAACTTGTGACATAGAAATGCAGAAATTGAAAGAATCCTTTTCTGCACCCATTTTCTCCTCTACTCATTGCTATGCATTTCCAGTACTCTATTTGCATAAGGTATCTTTGCTCCTCATCATGCTTTTATTCAGGTCCTCACCAGACTATTATGAAATATCAGTTAAACTAACCACTCCAGCAGCAAACTAAGTCCAAACAGGACAGCCAATCTGACTATTAAACCAGCACAAAACTGAATTAAGCGTTTAAAAGTGCCAAGGAGAGGGCAAAACCATCCAAGCCAGGTGCTGCAAGAGTACTCTCCTTTTTGGCAACATAGAGCTTCTAGAATGGCTCAATTGCTTATTAGACAACATGCACTGCTTATTTCCAGCATTCCAATATGGATTTAGAAAGCAGGCAAGAATCTATTGAGTTTTACTGGAAGCTATTAAAAAAGCCCCAGAGATTCAGAACCTCCTTACAATCATGATGGGAAACAACTCGTATTATGAGCCAAATAACTACACAAGAGCTTCATCCATGTAAGAAAACAACATACAGTTGTATGCAAGAAATTACTTTATTGACTTCGCAAACGGAAGCTGGGATACATGTAGCCATTTGATTCCAACAGTATTTTCATTTCAAGAAAGAGACCGTATTAAATTCTAGAAGATACTAAGAATTATAAGCCTGCTTCACAGCTTCAACAGCAATTTTCATTACAGTACACTGATGTCATCTTTAAAAACAACCTGTTTAGAGCAATGATTGTATACACTTCCGGGCCATTCTGGTTGCCTAGATACTGTTATATTTCACTAAGGATTTAACCAGGTACCTTTGCAACACATTATGCACTTCAAATGCAAGACTACATTTCTAAAAAGCATATATGAAAAAGTAATGAGGTACAGTTTATTTCATAAATTGAAGCACTGTATATTTGAATGGTGTTGATTCCTTTAAATAAGTAGCTTTATGAAAAGAAAAGTATTTTCTAATTTCAGTATCAATTTATATAGGTACATATAATATTGAAGTTTACATGTATCTCTAAATATAAATACATAGCACCCACACAGAGATTTGTCAACACCACTACTTGATTTATTAAGTTGATACCTAAACACACAAGTAATTGTGCTATTCAGAGCTTCAATGACCCTTCAATTACCAAAGCCAGGAAAGGAAAGCAATTTATTTGCCTATCATATGTTCAATAACAAATCTCTTATTTAAACAACTGGTTCTTCAATGGTCTATGTCAATTACTCCCATCAGTTGAGATCCCGAAAGAATGAGATCAAGAGAAATTTTTAAAAATTACACAGAAATATGGTTTTCAAGGAAGAAGCTAGCCATCAATTAAAGCCAAAATTTGACCTGAACCGATAGCATATTTTTAAATCAAGGAATAATGCATATTGGTATCTGTGATGTTAGAGGATTTGTAGGCCATTTTGCTGGGACAGCATAAACAGATAATCAAGCTATAGATAATTTCAGAGATTTTAAAGGTGACTCCAGAGCTTTGCAAATTCCAAGGTCAAAGACATGGTGATGGGAAACATCTTCCAAATCCCCGAATCCAACACTTTACTGCTACACTGTGAAAGGGTTATGAGCAGTGACAAACATGGATAATTAGTCTATGACATCATATCATTCCTTCATTTCCCACCCTGATTCTCATTAAGAAATCTTACTTTGTCTTGTCTGCTCCTACTCAGTGTGCAAGGAGAACAAAACATGTTAAGCATTAAGAGACGAGTTCAAATCTTTTATTGCAAAAGCATACATTCCTGGTACACAGAAGTGTCTCAGCAAAACGAGTTCATTTTTGTCTTAATCATCTAATAAATTTTAATATCTTAATTATTCTTCCACTCAGAAATGTCACTACGTTGAGCTACTTCAAAAAGCCTGCATTTTTGTGAATAGTGCACATAAAACTACTTGCTCTTACAATTTGAAAGTTCTAATTTTTCCAACTGCTCTCTATACACCTTAGCAACTTACATACTTTTTGGATACATAATCTCTCAAGTGAAGCCAACTAAGTTCCATTAACAGAATAACAAAACAGTAATTTACACAAAGCCTGAGGTAACAGTAGGACACTGAGCAAACAAAGGCAATAAATAGAACAGCTGACCTCAGTAAAGCTGGACAATGACTAAGACTCAACCTCAGAATAGCAAGTTTTCTTCAATACAGGTTCTTCTAGACGTATCTTGGAAAAAGAAACTTTTAATAGCTAATTATCAAGTCAGTTCAGATCTTTATTTCAGCATTTCCACGGCAGAAAAACTTCACACTTAAGAGAACTTCTTAAATCTCTCTTTTCTACTTCCAGTTTTCTACCCTGACATTTGTCAGATAGCATATTACAGGAAACACTGCAGACATCCACCATGCTCAGCAGCAAAACTGACTCCAGACTTTCACACCTTCTGAAGCTGGACTCATGGCGTGGTTTCAAAATATTTAGCCAGACTTTAGGATGTGCCGACTACTCAATTCTTCCTTCTCAGAGGACCAAAACAACTAAAGTGTAAAATGTGGCAGCAAAAGAACAATCCACTTTGGCGATATGATTATATAAATCAGGACAGTCTAACTCTTTATAGCACAAAGCCAGAGTTCAAGTTGTGCCAACACAACTATGCGCAGAGCTATACTGCAAACTGTAGTTCTGAAGGGAGGTAAAAATAACTTCACAAAAGGAGATTAGTTTAAATACATGATCATTTCAGTAACATAATCTATAGGATTGAAGTAAACTGTCATATCAGGACAATGATGATACAATAAACTGTGCTGCCAGAAAAAGTAGGAAGAAAGTAATTAAGTGAGTGTATTACAGAACTCATGTGTAGTCTTGAGGCACCGCTGATGCTGGGAGTAAATGGCTTATCAAAACATACCTTACCAGAGTTTTTTTGGTCTTTAATTCAGGGTGGGGGGATGGAGAAGCATTACATTGCTTTTAAAAGACAACTTCAAGGAAAGTAATTTTTTAAGCTTAAAAAGTTTTCCAACTCTTAAAATATAACAAAAGCAACTTAATGCCCCATGCAAAAGTTGAAGTAACTTTTATATATCCGTAACTACCCTTTTGAAGAGACAAAAAAGCAAAGTCACCATTACTAGTATCACAACACAGTACAAAATATACAGTTTTTCTTCAGCCCTTTCTGAAACAGCATGTACTGAAGTAAATTTTTTCCTAAGAACGTTAGAGAATTCAAATCATGATACAATCATAAATGGTGATTTTATAAAGAAAGTTTCAAAAAGAAGATTTAAAATAATAATGCAACAGATGACCTGAAATCCCTAAAGATAATGTGTATTATAGTGAAGATGTCTATACACACATTAAAGACCAATATAATGATGTTGTAAATTATTACACCAACATTCAAATAGAAAGAGACAAGCATAAAAGAACCCAAACTGCAATTATACAAACACAACCATAACTGAATGGCTGTGTTTTCTGTACATCCATGAGTCTCCTTTCACACAAGCAAGGGGGATTATTACACTATGGAAATGTAGTAATTTTGACTTTGTTCTTTGAAATTATTGTTATATTTAGTACAAAGGCTTGAGGATTTCATTCACTTAATTACAAAGTCAGATATAAATCTCCACATAAATAACATGCTGATTGCCAGAGTCCAACTGTACCATATTAAAATGCAAGAGAGCTCCTAGTTCAGAACTTCTGCTGAATCTAAACAGGTAGAAAGTCGGGGGGGGGGGGAAGGGGGCAGACAGACAAGACCAACAAGAAAAAAACAAAACAAAACAAAACACACACCAAAAAACCACCAACAAAAACCAAATCAACCCAAAACCAGAAAACATTAAATGCTTCTTTTAGGTATCACAAAACAGCTTTTAAATGAGAGGTGAACTTTGTAAATATCTATAGATAGTTGTCTCTGAAGGTGAAACATGAAATATTTTGTCAGAAATGTTTCAGACTAGGTTGGCATAACTTATAAAGATGAGGTCAACATATCTGAAATGTGTAATACTTGTTTGTGAGAATGAAGCTTTTTTGAGAGCTCCCCTAAGTTCAGACTTCTAAGGTCTTTTTTGTCTGTAAGTGTGGAGAAAGAGAATACCCTGGAGGAAAAGCAAGAGAAGTAACGGTACAAACAGTATATATGTATTTATAATCTAATGTGGAGTCAGGTCTGGAGGAAGGCAGGTATTGCCAAGGACTGCGAGGATCACGCTGTTGAAAAATGACTATGCAGTGGGAGTCAGTTGACTGAGCAGACAGAAGGATGCAGGTCTGTAACAAAAGAAGAGCAGTCAGAAAAAGGTGCCTGAGAAGATGAAGATTTAGAAGAACAACTGAATAGAATTGTTCTAGTTACTGCCTTAAGGAACACAAAGAACTGCAATGAAAAAGATTAAGAACAGTACCCTGTCTTAAGCTAAAAACCAGGTATCTTTAAGAACGAGACATGCCAATGTTCGAATATGAATCACAAGGATCTATTCAGGAATGGAAAAGTGGCTCTGTTGGTCATGACTATAAAGGTGTCCACTGAACCTACAATCTACAAGTGTGATTATCCAGAAAGACAACAGATAATTATAGTTGTCAAATGTATGGTCTGTGACCGCCTGGATCCCAGGATCCACTTCTAAAGAATGTTTAAGACATATCTATTGCCTTTTTCATTCAAGATACTAAGAACTCAAACACTGAATTTGCTATATTAGGTGAAGAATGTGATAATCCACAAGACAAAGGGCTAATCCTATAAACTCATGCTGCCAGTCTGAATGTATTCATAAAACCTGATGAGTTAACCTCATACCAGAAGGCTTTCTACTAAATGAGGTACTGCCTGTTCTGCAGTTGGCATAAATTCAGTCTTCCATGCTTTAGCTAATTCAACAGAAATGTACTTGCAAATCCACACCTGATCTGGATCACATGTATATTAATGCAGCACACAGATCGGTCACACAGAACCACCGTTTCCCAACATGAGTAGAATTACATTCACTCTGCAAGCATCACTGGAATTCTTATTTGTTGAACACTGAAAGTTAAGATGAGGAACCACGGAAGAGTAAAACAACTTGGGTTTACTGCTTTCTCTATTTGGAAGCCAGCCAAAATACACATTGCTTTTCAAAAATCTCACTCACACTAAGTATATAAGCTTATCTATAAGAAACAATAACAACAAAAAAATACAGTAAAACAAAACATTACTTCAAACAATTAGGAAATAGAAGTTTAGGAACTGTTAACTTGATGCAAATATCAAAATGCTTAAGGAAAAGTACTTTTGTATGTTAAATTTTTAGTGTTGGACAATATACTAGACCGCATCTGTATTTTTTGTTCAGTTCCCATGAAATTTAAGTATTTGTCACACACTAATTGAAAATCATTTGAAATGACAGAAGCTCATTTATTTATTTTAAAAAACAAAAATCACCAAATTCCATGTATAAACAATCATTTTCCATTTGGCTTACAAACTATATCCTCAAATTCAGTTTACTTCTAATAATGAGGATGGTGCTCAGAAATTTTCCAGAGAGGGCTCTCTTGCTGTTGGAATAGCACCTTGAAGTTCATAGAATTACAAGATTAAAATACTGTTATACATGCATAATGTTCAGAATCCAGTATTTTTATTCCAAATGACCTGTAGTCAAATTTGTACAAAACGATGCACCAATTTATAGATATGACAAAAGAAGCATGATAATCCAGGCCAACAGTATTTTGCACAGTTTAAATATGTCTGCTTCTTCCTAGAGACAGGACAACAAAATCCAAATCGAACATGGATCAGGGATATTGTTCACAAAGTCATGATTTAGGTATCTCAATGTCATATCTATCTTATTTAATAAATCGCTGTAATTTCCTGTTTTAGAAAAACCTTTAGAAAAATGTATTACAGAATAAATCAGATGTAAAGGCTAGAAATAGACTGATTTTATAAACACATCTTCCCTCAATTGAGCATTCTAGCTGAAGCTTCAGTAGAATTCTCTAATCACCACATAGACAAATACAGTTTTTATAGATGCTGAAATAAATCCGTCTTATTTGGTCAAAAGGTATACAGCTACATGCTCTTTTTCTACATGAGCAATGTATTTTAGATGCCTCTCACACATTGTATTTTCCTGGCAGCAGACCACAATTTGTACTTTCCTTTTATTTCAGTATCGTTTTAACAGAACAAGCCCATAAATAGATGTCGCAGTACAACCCAGTAGATGATAAACTATGACATATGGGCTGAACAAGCAATTGGGAAAGTGAGCAGTGAGAAGAAAGCGCCTATAGTGGAAGTAACTTTAAATAGTTTTGCCATCAGACAAAGCATTCACATAACATGTAAGACACCTGACACAGTTGCAAGGACAAATAACAAAAACTTTCATTCCAAGACATGTGAAATACACAAATGCATCCATGGGTGTACATACAAAACCTCATTCTGAGTTCAGTAAATATTTAGGTGATTTTTGTTTAAATAATGATTCAAACACTGGTCCTAAAAGAAGTTAGCCTGCTAGTTTTCACATCTCTTTTTAATAAGGGAGGGGGAAATATTAAACCAACTGAGCTACTGCTCAGAACGCTGTAAGAAATCACGTGTATTTCAGCATTTGTTCCATATCCTAAGATTTCATGCAATTCCAGAAGAAAAGCATACTTTCCTTAAAAGCTTTTCTGTATTAGAAACACAGAATTTATAAAATTTAAAACCAAAAGCTCATAACATAGGACCTTATACATAAGAGCATTAAACAACTGAAAATAGTGACAACATTCATTCTCAAGTTTAAAGCATCTTTCTATAGATGTGTACTTTACCCATATCCACAGAATTTGATGAAACATATGAAGACAACTACCAAACCACATGTACTAAAAGTTCCATACATAACAGCAAAATACTGAAAAATCATTTTAAATGCCTTGCCAAAAGGCATCTAAGACATTATTTTGCTACCTTTGAAAAAGACAATAACATCTTCTGCAGTATTGCTATTGATCACATACAGGATAACCTTTCCATGCAACAATCTGAGGATTCCAAAGGTGTACAGAACTAGGCACCGTACCAACCAAAAGCCTAACACTTACTGGAAAACAAACAAAAAAGA
Organism: Cariama cristata; assembly: GCF_000690535.1. Classification (NCBI taxonomy): domain Eukaryota; kingdom Metazoa; phylum Chordata; class Aves; order Cariamiformes; family Cariamidae; genus Cariama; species Cariama cristata. Next base: position 22,042 of record NW_009614854.1, read on the forward strand.
AAAGCTTTAATTGTTTCTCTCAATTTTAAATCTATAAACACATTTTAGGACATCTGTGTTTCCCATACTAGGTTTGTTTCATCTCTTCATCCACACATGAAAGTGTTTCAGTTTCCTGTACCTTTCTGGAGCAATTTTAGAATTTAGTAACAGAAATAAGCTATTTAAGAGGTTTACTACAATGTTTGTAGCGAACAGAGCACTGTAGATGAGCAATCTAGCAAAATCAATGTCAAGAAGAGTAAAAATTGGTCAGCCGTTTAAAAAGTTTGCCTGAAACTGTAGCTCTGGAAGGGGAAGGGGGCACGAGGAAAGCTCCAACTCAACAGCTATTTAACTCCGGATTAGAAGGATCCAGCCTGGTTTAGCTGTATGGCATACACTACAAAACTCCCTACAACATTAGTACAATGCAAATCTTGCAGCATTCAGCTGTCCGCAAGTTGTACAGTAGTTTTAGTCCTGTACAAAGGTATTTCGAACTAAAATCCTTGCTTTCTTTCTGTAATTTTTCAAAATAACCTTATTTTACTTACCTTTAACACAAGCATATCATTTAAAATATTCAAAAAAGCTAGCTTCATGTACTTGTGAGCAAAACTCAAGAACACATGATAGCATATTATGTGAGTCACTATATTTAGAACCCCCATCAAGGTTGTACTTTCCATTGTAAGATTTCAGCAACATAGGCAACTTCCACAAAAATAAATTAATGCAGAAAGTTAAATAGTGCTCTAATAAGCCTTGTGTTCCTTTGATGCTTTCTGCACTTTCTTCTTACAGCAACAGTTTAGATGTTCACGTCTACAAGAAACATTAAGAAACATCCTCCAACCTAAAATTTCCTTGCTCTGAGCAGAGGTACACAGAATCCAGGTCAGAAGTTTGAGATGTTATCTCCTTCATATGGAAGTTAGGGCCCACTCGAAACAAGGGCCCCGGGACAAACTACGCCGTGCCGTTTCCCCAGAACGGCCCTGCCTCAAACCCCGAAAGAAGGCGAGGCGCCCACCTACGTTAACAGGCTGCTGTGCCTCCCCTTACCCCGAAAACTTTTGAGAGGCCATAAGCACATACCCCACCACGATACAGCGGCGTTCCCTCCGCCACGTTATCTGGGGAAGGGATCCCGCCGCCCAGGCACGCTCCAAGCCCGAGAAGCGGGGCCCTCTCTCCTCAGCCATCCCCGGGTGCCACATTCGCTGCGAGCTG
>NW_009614854.1:23287-23585 GCF_000690535.1 Cariama cristata
CTCCCCCGCCCTCGCCTCCACGGAGGCCCTCACCTCGGGGCTGGGAGGCGAGGGGGCACCTTACCCCAGGGCTCTGGGGCGGGGGATTACCTCACGGGGACCTTTACCTCACCGGAGCCCTTACCTAAGAGGAGCAGCTTGACCTCTCTAGCCGCCTTCTCGCCATCCTCCCGCAGGTTCCTGTCGATCATCTTGCTCCTCTCCACCGCTGCCTTGTCCTCGGCGCTCAGCGTGCAACCCATTTTGGGAAAGGGGCCGTTTTACTTCGCCGAGAGAAGATAAGCAAGCGAGCGGCGGG
>NW_009614855.1:0-970 GCF_000690535.1 Cariama cristata
TCCGCCGGCTACGGCAGAGGACAGCAGCCCCCTATAGATCGCACTGCCCTATAGATCCCACTGCCCTACAGATACGGTGACCCACATACCCAGCAACCTGCCTATTCACCAGCCTTAGAGATCTAACAACCCTATATATCCAGCAGTCTGAATATCCAGCAATCCTATAGATTCAACAGCCCTACATATCCAGCAATCCTATAAATTCAACAGCCCTATATATCCAGCAATCCTATAAATTCAACAGCCCTATATATCCAGCAATCCTATATATTCAACAGCCCTATACATCCAGCAATCCTATATATCCAGCCATCTTATATATCCAACAACCCTATATATGCAGCAGCCCTGTATAATCAGCAATCTTAACACACCCAGCAACCTGCATATCCAGTAACCCCATATATCCAGCAACACGTTATATCCACCAACTTATATATTCTCCAGTCCCATATATCCGGCAGCCCTAAACACTCAGCAACCCTAAATACCCAAGCCCTATATACCCAGCAATCCTATATATCCATCAACCCTATATAGCCAGCAGTCTATATTTCCAGCAACCCTATATAATCAGCAATCTTATACATCCAGCAGCCTTATATATCCAGTACCCCGATATATCCAGCAACTCATTATATCCAGGAACTTACATATTCCGCAATCCCACATACCCAGCAGACCCACATATCCAGCAACCCGACATACCCAAGTCCTATGTATCCAGCGACTCCGTATATCCACCGACCTATACATCCAACAGCCCTATATGGCCAGCAGCCATCCTATAGTTTATATCTTTATATTTCAAAGTATTACCTTCAGCCTCCCCACTGGGCTGTAAGAAAAATGAACTAAACCCACCCAAAGCCAAGAGGGCAACAGGTTTCAAATCCCTCGTCCCCTGAAAACACCCGCTCGCCCCCGCCGGCGCCCCAGAACTTCCCCCTATAAATATCGGGGGGTT
>NW_009614855.1:1380-1585 GCF_000690535.1 Cariama cristata
CCCCCCCCCAAAAAATGTGGGGGGGTTCCCAAACCCCTGGGCAGCAGCCACAAGGCCCAGCTGCAGAGAACGGAGCAACTCGGGGCACGCAAAGCGGCTTGGGAGACGCCGCTTGGGGTCGTCGCACTGCAAAAAAATGCTCAATTTTATTAAAAGTGCAGAATTTGGGAGCCGGAGGAGAGCGGAGGAAGGCTGGATCGCACCG
>NW_009614856.1:0-20162 GCF_000690535.1 Cariama cristata
AACCATAATGATTCTATGATTCTAACTGGGCTCCATGTCCATGGTGAGCTTCCCACAAGCTCATTCCTGGAGCAGTTGTCTTTAGAAAAGCCATACAAGTCTAAGCAGGAAGTAATAGATGCATCAATTTAAAGTCAGAATTCCACATGGACTTACATTTCATCAGAGATTATTATACAACTTTGCCTGTTTTACATGGTGTTACATACTTCAACTAAACAGACTAAATCCATTTTTTTTAATTTCTTGATTAAAAAATGTTGTTTCTTACTTGTTCAGAGCCTCTGCCATAGCAAACATACTTAATTGTGGAGTTCTGTCATCAGGGAAAACTCCCAATTTTTTCAGAACTTTGTTTCAAACTCATTTTGAAAATGCAATTACAAGTGGCGAGTGGAGATTTAGCTAAAACTATTTTACCTTCTACTTTAGTATTCTGTATGTGTTTGTGCTTGTCCATGCCTCTAATAAATAGTCAGGCCAAAAGCTTTATAACTTTGTTCAGTAGCTGAGTGTAGCTCTGAACTGACTGAATTGCATTCAACAGTGAACATGCCATGGTAGAGAGAATGCTATGTTTGTCTGCGCTCTGGTCTGTGCTTTCCCCCTTCCTCAGCCCGCACTCACTTTTGCTGAAGTCCTCGAGGAGCTGTTGCAATCCGGCTCTTATGAAAGTCGAGTCCTGACCATGTAGCATGTCTCATGTAAATTATTTTGGTGGTTTTTAAACCAGACCTTTGATTTCTCTCTAGCAGTAACTTAAGTCCTGCTAACACAACCAAATAATCTTGTAGGTCCTCCACTAGGCCGGAGGTTGCAAGCATAGAGCTGGCAGATCAGGATGAGCGCCAGTGTTCGCAGAAAGCCGTTGTCCAGGCAAGGTCCTCACAGCCCACACGTCTGACAAGTATCATCTTTGCTGAAGATATAAGTAAGTTTTAACTTTTGTAAGCACACCACTACTTGTTTATGGGTATCCTGGCATATTCCAGACACAAAGTAGGGATTTAAAAGTGCACAAAACAAGAAATTTCCATTCATATGCATAGTCATTTTAGACTTTCCATGGGCATGGTTTGTAAGTTCTGTTTGTTCAAGACCTCAAATAAGTGTTAATGATATTAATGATACATCCAGGAAAATGAGTAATTCTTTTAAAAAAAAAAAAAAGGGGGGGGCAGGGTGGCTGAAAATACTTTTCAGTACATACTTTTTATATAATGCAAATTCAGATGTTTTGCATTTAGAAAAATGGAAATTACCTTTGTGTCTGTCATACAATATACCTGGTTAGTTTTTATAATGACAGATAGGGAAAACAGATGGTCAATTAACTGTCTTGCAGTCACTAAATGAAGAAGGATATAGGGGTTTATTGTCTGTGGGTAAAAGTCATTATGCTCTCTAGGACATGAGGCATGTCTGACAGTTGCACTGTAGAAACTCTTAATATGTACTCAGGGAAAACATCTGTAACTGTTAGTGTAGATGGAAATCATGGTTTTTTTAAGTTTTATTCTAAAGTTCAGTGAGGAAGGAAACTGCTTTTCTTGCTTGCTTAGCCACAATGACCATTTAACCAAGAGTTTCTTAGTCAAGGTCATGACCCAGTTTCAGTTCCTTAAGTGTCAGTGTCTTGTGTCATTGGCTAAATTTGAGATGCATTTTGTCTTGGTGCTCTTCATGAGCATGTCCAGTGTTGCTGCTTTCATGTGCTCTTTCTGATATCTCTTCAAGTGACTGGACAAGTGCTTCGTTGTGATGCTATAGTTGATATAATTCATGGCATCCAGATTGTGTCCACAACGAGAGAACTCTATCTTGAAGATTCACCACTGGAGCTAAAAATTCAGGCTTTGGATTCTGAAGGTAAGAGATTTACTAGTAGGAGGTAAAATAGGTAATGAAACTCTGAGTTGTCAGATATGTCCACTGGTTTTATTTGTGACACTGTTGAATCTTAGAAGCCAAGCTGAGTAATTTAAAGGAAGTTCTCTAGGTAATACATTCAGTAACCTATTGTTTTTGTTTAAGTGGAAAATCTATGTACCACCTGAATAGGAAAATCAAACACTGCTTGATTTCTAACAACTTTTGCTTGCCTTTTTTCCTTATTTTCCCAGAAAATTTAACTCTAGTGCTAAGGGTATTTTTAAAAATTAGAATTTAAAATAATTAAAAGTGTCAGCTCTTAGCAATTCTACCTCCAGGTCAGGAGTAAGAACATAATGGGAAAATGTCCCAACACTTGTGCTGTTGAAATGTCCCATCAGGATTTAACTAGACTGAGCAAGGCTGCACAGGAACATGAACTAGTCAGTTCTTTTTTTTTTTTTCCCCCTCTCTTTTATTCTTTTGAGCTGAGATAATCTAAATAATTTTGCAAAAGGATATTTTATTTGAGTCCAAACAAGCATCCAACAGGATGTTCAGAGATGATGTTGAAGACCAACCACCTGTTGCTTGGATTAAGATCCTTTAATTATTATAGAAACACTCACTTTTGGGAGGTACCATTTAGGCTTATAAAAGTCAGTGCATTTGGACTGAATACATAATTATTTAATAGAGGCAGAAAACTTCCGCTTTTCATGCTGTCTGTAGCATCAGAAAAAGAACTATGATGCTGGTAAGGATTTCATGCTTTGGTTTCAACAATCGATTTTTATGCACACATGAACATGGATACAAACCAAGTGATTTTTAGGACAGCTACTGGGCTGAAAGGAAATTATATGTAAAGAGGCTATAAAAGGTTGAATTGTTTGTTTTGGCTAGTTAATGAGCCCATCCTACGTTTGTTTGCTTGTAAACCATGAATGCCAGATTATGTATGGAAATATGTTAATAATGAAAAGTAATTTTGTTTTCTTATACTATGCATAATACTGGATTCTTGGCTTGGTGTTTCTGCAAACTCTCAAGCATGCTCAATGGACCAATTTGCCTTGGAAGCCACCCAAATTAGAGTCTGAACAGGGAGCAGTGGTTCAAAACCCACAAAGAATGTTTAATCTGCATGACTGAAACAGGCGTTGGTTAGAAGATGTAGGGCTAAACTTCCTAATCTAAGTTTAGGGGATCGGTATACACTCAAAAGCTTTGAAAATCAGTTCCTTTTGACCCAAATAACCCTGGGATCTATCCTTGGGAGACCTTTGGACATATTGGACTCTCAGTGGTCTTTCTCGACACACTTCAAAAAAAAAAATAAAATTCAAGAGCAGTGGCAAGTTTATTGAAGGACATAATTGCTCAGGAAAAGTCAGAGAATGGAATAAGGACCTTATGAACGCTTTTTTTTTTAATTTTCAGAAGGTGAAAAAAATCAACATAAAATAATTATCTAGTTGAATGAGTATTGGGGAGAAATCTGCTTAGGTTTGCTGAAAACTTGCACAAACACCAGGTGCCCAGCCTCTTACTGCAGCCTGTACTAGAGAGAGAGAGAGTAGACGCTTTGAGGCAGCGGTTGTATGTATACAGTGTTGCAGTGACCTAGCTTTTTGCCTGGTATGATGCTGAAGCATCACAGAGGAGGAGCTCTGGGCTGGGTTAGGGCTGGGGATGCCTGCATTGACATCTGAGGAGCCTGGGAGGATAATGTTACAGCTGGCCAGGGCTGCAGTCTGCAGTTCCTGTGACAGCTGTGTGATCCTGCAGGGAAGGACAAAGACAAAAGAGAGTTCAGGACAAGCAATGTGTTACCTGTCTGCCTTCCTGGGTGCTGCCTCTGATAACCTGGAGACAGCTGCTGCCTTCTGTGCTGTGGAGGTAACTGATCCTGTCTCGAGTGAGGCCCTGCATCGTCTGGAGAATGCCCATGATAGTTTGTCTTTGATAACCTGACTTTGCCTTCGTAGTGAGGGACACCAACAGGAGCCAGGACATCCAGGCCCAATGGTGGTTCACAGGCTGTAAGGAAGCCTTCGTACTTTTGCTACCAGCTCGCTGCAGCACCAGCTGTATCCAGGCATAGCCTTTCCATAGTGCCATGATGTGCGTTTCTCCACTGACCTTATTATTTTCAATTGGAGCAAAACAAAAGAGTGTAATACAGCTTTGCAAAGCTAAAGCATGCATTGTTAAAGAAAGTTAGGCTTGAATGCATGTTAAATAATCCAATCTCAATCAATTTTAATTATATTGCCTAGAGTTTTGTGTTTAAAATCCTATTTATTTAGGATTTGGAGCTATCTTCAGTAAGTTATATAGAAACAGGAGAAAAAACATGGGCTGTGCATTGTGTTAACTTGTCTTAAAATATTTTTGTGGCTTAAAAATGTCATAAATCTTTAAGAATTCAATAATAAATTTGCTTTGATTCTTACTTTATTAATATAGATATAAATGTCAAAGGAAGTAACATGAATGAGAATATGTTTTAAAATATAGTAAATACTGGGATTTCAGTTCCATATTTATTTGTGCCAGTGGGCACTGCAATTCAGAGCACGACTCATCTTGAATATTGTAAGATCTTTCAGATTAGCAGCTCATTACACTTAAATGTAATCATCATAAATCTTTGTTTTAAGTCCATTTATTCCCTTTTGCTCCTTTTTAACATTTACAGTTTCTCATGTTCTAGTAGTTCGTAGTTTCTAGAAAGAAGGTGCTCAGTTTGAGTTCTTTGACTGAAGACTTATTCCTTTTATGGGTAAATCATGGCTGTGCTCAAAACCAAAACAATATATGTGGAAAGTGCAATTTGTCAGTGCTGTGAACTCAAGTTACCTAAATGGTATCTCAGATCCACATGTTTCAAAATGAAAAATTGTTTAGCAGGTTTTTTTGATGTCCTGCTAATATCCAAGAAATAGGAAGGTTTTTGTGGTCAAAGGGGAAAGGAGGTGGTGAGCACCAAGGATTATCTTAGGGGCTGACAAGTGGAGGACAGGTGGTGACACCTGCATCTATCTTGTGGACTTTGTAAAAAACATAAAATAGCGTATTGGTGTTGCAAAATGTGAACAGAAAAGCCAGTTAACAGAAATATCTTATGTTTGCTGAAGTCATTAAAGCAAAGTAGATTGTGATTTTTAACTAAATACCAATAGTGCTTCTTTTAGGGATAAGATAGAGAAATTTCCTAGGGGAAAAAGTCATAGTTTGTGTTCCAGAAAGACTCTACACTTGTTATTTATTTTTGTTTTAATCTGATCCTTTGAATTATAGGAAACACTTTCAGCACATTGGCAGGGTTAGTCTTTGACTGGACAATAGTAAAAGACACAGAGGCTGATGGCTTCTCAGATTCCCACAATACATTACGGTAAGTTCATTTAATTTGTTCTCAGTAATCTTGTGCCCATGAAGTTTGATGTGTTTAAATATTTCCCCACATCTAGGCAGTTTACTGAACTGACGCCTAAAATAATGCTTATGGGTCAATTGTTTCATGGTTGTTTTTTTTTTAAGTGCCTACTCCACAGCCTGGGCTCTCTCATCCCTGTTTAATTTAACAACTGATAGTGTTAATGAGCAACACCGGTAGCTCTAATGCAACAGCTAGAAATAAATAGAGGCGATTGTTGATCTTCCTGAAACGTCTTGTGCAAAAGAAAGATTTATCGGTAAGACTCTTATCTCAGGACTTCAGCAGTGAGATTTGGTTTTAAATTTTTTTTTTTATTTTTTTTTTTAAGGAAAAATAGTCCTCTTCCGTTTCAGAAAGAGCTCTCCAAACTTGAAGAGTTTCAAGTTTCAGTCAACACTTAGTTCTGGTGTTGAAGTAGCTTTCGAACTAGCTAACCTTTAAATTGCAATGGACCAAGTGGCTGCTTGTAAGCTAGATACAGCTCATCAGGCCAGGTGAAATAATTCAATGAAAGGTATTCAGTGAAGGTATTAAGTATATTGTCTTTCAGACAAAGCAATGAATGGAAAGCACTTTCTTGATAAATAAGCTATGGTGCTTGGTTCATCATCTGTACTGACTAAAAGAATAAGAGAGTAAGTTAACTGGAATTTAGAAGTGCTGCATTTTGTGAAAACTTCTAATCAAAGATCTTGAAAGTGCTTTTCAACTCATTAATGAGATAAGTGTTTTTCAGTGTTTCTGTATAATAAGGAAATATTCCCTCCATTTAATGGAGGTGGAGTTCTTGCCCAAAAGTCAGAAAGCTCACCTATGGCAGGGATAGGAATAGAATCCAGACCATATGATCTTTTTTTTTTCCCCTCCTATATTTGTCACCAGACCATCTTTGGCCTCTGTTTTGGTGGTGGTGTTTTGTTTTGTTTTTTTAATTTTATTTTATTAAGCATGTGTACTATGTAGTTTTACAGTGATGACTTCATCATTCTGTTCTTCAGTGGCTTCAAACAGAAATTTGAGTTTACATCCTTACTAAAATAACCAGAATTGAAGGCTACTTTGTATGGGATATTTTTCAGGTTGGACTCCAAGAGTTTTATCTTTGCACTGACACCAACTGGTGTTGACACACCAGGATCCTGTTATCTAGCAGTATTATGCTAGTATTCATCATATTATATTCATGGTGAATCCTGACTTGGCTCGACATGAATGTTGGTGGAAAAAATGCCTCCCTGGTATATGTGAATTTGACCAAACTGCAAACACATGAAACACAGGTTTTTCTTACGGAACAGTTTACAGACACTTCTTGAGTACAGAAGTGTCCAAACTTCCCTATCATGTAGTAAGCTTGTAAGATGAAATAGATTCAAACTCATGTACCAGAGGCTTCAGTTGCTTCAGAAAACACGTTCCAGCAAAATGTAGATAGATTGTGGGACATAACGTAGGAAAGACATCTTCCTTTGAAGAACCTGGCTTTATTCATATGATGATTCTGTAAGTAGCATGTGGGGAAAACAGTTCTCTTAGAGAGCAGAATGGTTAACAGTTAACTTCCATCCTCACACCTATATTCCAAATACATTGGAAATGGGGTAGGGGTAGCAAAAAAGACTCTCTGCTGCTGGCTAAACACAAACTCCAGTTTTGCAGCCTTAGAGAAACAAACGTACAACATTGCCTGAGGAAAGCCTGTTAAGCCCATAATACACTTGAACCCGCAGAGTGTGTGGCCTCTATCTACAGCGAGAGCCAGGCAGTGTGCTAACTGTTTGATGGGACTTATGATCCAAGTCCTAGTCCATACAGAGCTTTTTGTTTCAGTGTAAGTATTTGATAGAGATGTGATTTTAACAAAACTAATAATGATATATGCTCTACTGTTAGCACACCTATGATAACATAAAAATGCTCTAATGGTGTTACAGCTTTGCGAAATAAATGATAAACTGTCATGAATATGTTAATGTTCATAACTGTTCTCAATATGGCTTTATTGATATAACTGTAAAAGTGCACATAAAGCCAAACAGATCATGTACACACAGAAGCTGTGGCAACCTTTAAAACATGGTCCTCTTTCAATTTCTGTCCTGTTGTTTACCCATTCATGGCAAATTCCCTTCCTCTCTGTTGTCACATTTCATTGAAATTTCTAACACTTACTAGGAGTATTCTGCTTGTTGATTTTTTTTTTTTTTTAATAGTCATTTATTAAATGCATCCTAACTTCTTCATATAGGTCAAAGTTATGTTCTGGTTTGTGAAGCTGTTGCTTTTATAAACATAAGCTTTGGGTCTTTCACATCAGTTGTTCCACAATAATCTAGAGAGCTTTTGCAGTCTACACCTCCTGTAAAAATTGGAGGAATCATTATAGACAACATGTGCAGTCTTCTGATATCTCTTGAAAGCCCACAAACAAGCTTCAAACGAACTTTTATCAGCCACAGAAATTAGCTGCAGATATCTTGAAGAATGAGTAAAATTTGGATATCGAGCCCAGGCAGACATCTCAAATTTGCTTAAAAATAGAAAAAGCTGGGAATAGATGCTGATGTTATTTCTCTGTGGGTTTACAAAGATTGGTTAACAATTTTCTGTTAACTTTTTGGTTCACCTTTCAGTATTCTCAAGTTCTTAGAATCCAGTTATATTCCACCTTCCTATATATCGGAGATGGAAAAAGTTGCCAAGCAAGGAGATACTATTTTGGTGTCTGGAATGAAAACAGGGAGTTCTAAATTAAAAGCAAGAATACAGGAAAGCGTCTATAAGGTAAGAAGTTTGCATTCGACTTTTTATTTTTTCTTTTTTTCTTTTTTTTTTTTTCTTTTTTTGCTATTTAGTCTTATAGTTCAATGTTACAGGAGTACTGTAAGTTTGCCCTGCAGTATTGTTCCCATTGTGGATATCAGTGCTACATCTCTGCATTACTGGATTGACTCTGTAGCTCATATCACAACAGATGACAGTGCTGCTCTTGATCACCCTGGAAGAGTTGGAGTTTGATGCAGTTACCTTGGTGAAGTTACCTAACCCAGGATGGTGCATGTGCCAGAGATAATTTCTAAACCTAACTCTCTGACAAAAGGCCCTGCAGCAGAGGAATACGCTTCAAATACTCCTGTACAATTTTATTATTCTTGATAGTCATTCATATTATATACATAACTAGAATCACGCTGGATAGGGCATTGGCCCTTTAGCTCTTTTTAAAAATAATCAACTAGAACATTTCAAGTCTTTTTTTTTTTTTTTTCAATAAATAAATACCTACAACAAGGGTTGCTATATTAGATATAACTTTATTTCCTGTTGGGCTTGAAGTGAGTGTCATATGAATACTTCGTTAGTATCTAATTCTACCTCATTAGATTCTGGTCCCCAAGGAAGGGCTTTGGGATCAGAATGTCAATGCTACAAGGGTGTTAAACTGCAGTATTGGCGCTCTTCCCAGCTGTTAAGTAGATCCATGCTGTTTCTTTCTTGTAAGTTGTGGTGACTGAGTTTTTCATTTAACTGTGGTAGCAGAGTTGGGTTTTTACAAGCACTTGAGAGAGTTTTTACGGGTTATCACTTACAGGAATACTTGGCATTGTGATAGTATCAACTTAATACTGCACCTTCAAAAAATCCTTATATAAAATGGTGGGTTTTTTCTGCAGTTGATCTCATATCTGCAGTCTGGTTTTGCAGATTTGCGTTGCCACATGTTGTACTTAATGTTTTTGCTTAAAGCAAAAATTGGACTTGCCTTGGACTATCTAACCCATACCTGTAAAAAGTGTTCTATGAGAATATTATTTAAATGTATGTAATACTAGTGACGTGGCACTATGAGAATATTCTTTAAATGTATGTAATACTAGTGACGTGGCACAAATAATAGTGCATGTTAAGAATTACATTTTTGTTACAGTTCTACCTGATTGTGCTGAATATAGTTACTCTACATATCAGTCTAACTTTTTTTTTCTTGAATGATTGTAGCTTGATTAGTTTTCTGTTTTAATATTTTTTTTTCTGAATTAGTTTCAAGCTGATACTGTAAGTGAAATAGAAATAATATTGTTCTGTTTACAATTTTCTGTGGCTTTCTGGCTAGTAGTTCCTTTAAATCTTTCACTGCTGCCAGACTGCACGTTTTCAGTGAACATCCCTCAAACCAACTGTAATAGAATTTATATAATTATCTGTTGTGTTCTTAATTTAATAGACCAATGAGTTTGATACAGATTCCTCAGTGAAATTATAATGGATAGGTTGTATGGAGATACCATGTTTTACAGTAGGAAAAATAAATTTCTAGATGTCTGAATAGTTATAGTGCATCTGTCTCAAATTTTTCTGCGTTCTCCAGAAAACTGAACCAAAATGATGTCTATATAAATTTTTTTTTCTTCAGCCTTGCACAGTATGCACAGAGCAGATCTCTATAATGTTCGTTGTCCCTTGCATTTCATGGTTCTGACAAAATTTGAGATGATAATAAAGAGCCAATTACAGGAAGTAATATTTTTCACTTATAGATTGTAAGTTATTGCTGTATGATCTGTTTCAAATAAATGAGCTGCTTTAGATGTTGTTGCTTTTTTTTTTTTCCCCCCTCAATCAATAGCATGTACATCCTGCAGAAGTCAGATTGCTTATTTTGGAAAACATCCTTTTAAATCCAGCATATGACATTTATCTTTTGGTGGGAACATCAATTCAGTACAGAGTTCAGAAAATAAGGCAAGGGAAGATTACAGGTTTGTCCTTTTTTTTTTTTTAATGCTTTGTGTGATATTTTAACTGCTGAGAGATTTTTAATTGTGCTTAAGCTACTTTGTTAATATTCAATACCGTTTTCCTAAACCACGTGATGATACAACTGCTTACTTTTTTCTGTCAAAAAAATTGTGTCTATAAAGCATATATGGTTGCAGATTTGTCAAGGACACGAAGGTAAAGGTAACTTAGAATAGGAGCCGACGCTATCATTTTAGATGTATTTATTTATTTCACATTGACTAAGAACCTGTGTCTGACTTTCTTAGTTAAATCAAATTCAGATTAGTATCTTTTCTAACAGAAAATGTTTTCTTGACAAATGGATTTGCTTCAGTTCTACAAGTGTGGGTTAGTTGGCTTTATGTCCATTTAAAAGTGTGGAAGTTCATAATTGCATCTGTTGCTTACAAAGAGCCTGTACTGGTAATGACTTTTTTCTTTCCTTCCCCTTCTTCTTTCCTTCCCCTTCTTCTTTCCTTCCCCTTCTTCTTTCCTTCCCCTTCTTCTTTCCTTCCCCTTCTTCTTTCCTTCCCCTTCTTCTTTCCTTCCCCTTCTTCTTTCCTTCCCCTTCTTCTTTCCTTTTTTTTTAAAGAAATGTTTCACTAGGCTCACTACGTCAGCTAGTAATGCAAAATGAAGCAGCAGAAATTGTCAGTAACTCATAGAAAGTAATTTGACCACTTCTGAAGCTGGGAGTGAATTGTCTGTTAGGTCTAAACAGTGGGATGATATTAATTGGAGATTGCAGCTTCAAAGAAATTAAAGTTAGGCAAGAAGCTCATTTTGTGTGTGTGTGTTAACATAATCACAGAAATGCTATTTCTACAAGACATTAAAAATGCTGATTTAATGTGTGTACTAGGCATCAATAAAAAAATAATCAGCAATAATTAGCAACATCCAAACACACACTTGCTTTTATTGTTTCATATGTTGTCTTGTTTTATGTACAGAATTAGTGATGCCATCTGATCAATATGAACTGCAGCTACAGAACAACGTACTTGGTCCTGAGGGAGATCCATCTTGGCCAGTTGCCAAATTGGACCAGGCGACATCGGTTGTAACTGCATTGCAGCAGGGACAAACTAACCTCGTACTGGGGCACAAGAGTATCCTTCCTAGGTGATGCTTTTCCATCCAGATCTTCATGGCAGGAGACAAACTTTCCACCCTTTGCAGCACAAAAGGATAAAATTATCTACATTTTTACCAATAGTCTTGAAAATCAGGACCACCTGGTGGAGCCATAGAAAGTAGCACTGCTGTGAATTCAGTCTTGACAGAGCTGCCTGATGCCTTGACATATTCTAAGAAGTTAGGTTGGCAAAAGATCAATTAAATCATGACTGTTCCCCTCAGTCAATGTAGAAATGTAATGGGGATTTATTTAATTTTTATATTTAGAGCATTATATTGTCTAGTGGAATCTCTAAAATGCTCAATGTCTTTCAGGGTACTGGGGTTAACATTTATTTTCAGTGTACAATTGGCTTTAAATATCCAAAGAGGCACAAAGAGCCCCAGGAACAAGCTGGTCTTTACTTGACTTTTGTTGAAACTTTTCTGTTCCTTTACTGAGTCTTCAGGTATTCGGATGCAAGGGGTTTCCAGACTACCAAACAGCACTATCTATGTTGTAAATCCTGGATATTTAGGTTGGTACTGGCTGCAATTTTCCTGATGGCTTATCATTTCTTGCCTTGTTATTGTGTTCATGTTTTACTTTATGTATATACGTGCTTCTATTTCTTGTATTACTTTTCATAGAAAAGTAATTTTATTCATAAAAGTAGCTCAATGTGAAATAGCTTTAGTAGTAAATATTTATTTGTTTTCTTTCATCTCTGTATTCAGCAGCTTAAACCAATGAATGTGCATTTTCAGAGTGTGGGCACCAGAAGCAAAATGCTTATATCCATTACGTAAAGAGGCTGTTGGTTTGTGCTGTTCAATATTTTCTGTTTTGTAGGATTTACAGTTCATCCAGGTGACAGATGGGTCCTAGAAACAGGCAGACTTTATGAAATTACAATCGAAGTATATGATAAATCAAGCAATAAGGTGTATTTATCTGATGTAAGTTGGAATGTTGATATACTTCTGAGTGTCTGTCTCCTAAATCCTGGCTTTCTTTGAAATTAGTTGAGCAGTTTCTTATTTACATTGCTAAGATTTTTCATAGCATGTTGTTTCTTGCCTTTTCCTCCCCCCTCCCCTCCTCTTTTTTTTTTTAAAAAAATAAGAACTCTGGATGATTCATGTGAAAGTGCCCATTGGAGTCTTAAGTGCTGTAGAGAAAAGTGAAAGAAGTTGGACAATGCAATTCAAACATGTAGCATAGGCATTGCACTGGAAATTGCAAACGGGTGTAACTGCTGGAGAGCAGTACTAATAGTGTACTTTGACTCATCAGTCCCCCCCCAAACACAATATTGTCATGTCTAGAGGCAATCTTTCCTATTAAAGAACGAGGTGTAAGGTAGCCTTATAACACTCATGAAGAGCTACCTGTTTCCTTTCAGTTGATTATGGGAAAAACTTGGATGATTAGCTAGCATTAAAACGCTTCACTGTTTGGTAGTTAAATAAGATGATTTCTAGGTACTAGGTACCAAATATACATTGCTGTTAAAAAAAAATAATTAAATAGTTCTTTTGCAAGCAGAAGAAATTTATTAAATTATTGCTTTTCAGAATATTGAATTTATGTGGATGTTATTTTATTTGCACTTATTTGCTTCCTGAGATACAGATCTGACTTTCAGCTGGGTCTCAGAAATGTGCTATTGGGGCAATATATTTGGCTGTTGCTCCCCGTCTGTGTTTAAGAATGACAAAATTAAGAAATTATTGTAAAATATGCATTATTTAGTGGTATAAATATTGGTACTTTTCATGTTAAATTACATGTTGCTGATAATTTTAAAAAGTGAATATTTTCTGTGGAGTTAATGCTATGTCTAAAAGATATAATCTTGCTGAAAGACTGAAACTATTATAGAGATAAATTCTTACTGAGTTTCAGATAAGTTTCTTTGAACTATATTATTGAACAATTGTTTTCTTATTGATGTGTTGCTAATATGTTTATGGTTGTCTGTACAGTATTTGTCAGTTACATGTGGCAATATTTATTTAATGTTCTGGTTTTAGAATATCAGAATTAATACAAAGCTGTCCAAAGAATATTTTGAAGTGTTGAAGTCATCTCTGAATGGATCATATCATTATGTGAAAGCAGTAAAGAAGGGTCAGACCATTATTGATGCTGCACTGACATCAGTAGTAGATCAGGTATGTTTTTATAATAACTCTTCCGCTTTACTGGTAGGCCTAAAAATAATTTGCCTGTGCAGTAGTGACTTAATAGTGACATAGTAAAAGGAAACCTAAGAATTGCATAGATCTAAGCTGTCTCTGTTTAAACAGATTAAGATCCAAATTCTAAAATCCTTACTTTAGGAGAACTGTCAATTAAGTCAACAGAGGATTTACCTAAATAAAGACTGGGGGATTTTGCTACTGAGTGTGTGGCAAACACCTGTTAAACTAGTGGTGCACAGCACTGATTTTTTTTTTTCATGGCAGATACTTATGTCGGCACATATCGTTTCCTTGTGCTGGTGCAATGGTCCTCTCACATTCTCTTGAGTGAATTTTACAGTTTATTGTTGTAGAATCATCAGTGTCATACCCTGGCCTTGTTCTGAATTCAGTTACATTTGGAAAGTTTTCTGTCATTTGGTAAGTGATGTTAAATGCTGGAATGAAAATCTGCCAAATGTATCAGCCTGCAAATTTCTTCAAATTAATATTCATTAACTTTCTGCTAGTTGGGCAGGCTGCTGAATGTATGGCTAACTAGGGCATGTGGTGTGAAAGTGATTTCGTTTAAACTTGGAAAAATTCAACGCTTCAACCCATTTGCTGTGAAATCATTCTAGTGATTCCTTGACTAGGATTTAGTAGATCCTTGTGTATGATAAGCTGTGCTCATTCTCTGTGTCAGAGAGGTGCTCTTGAATGAAATGAGGTCTACTGAGAGCTGTTAAAGTTTTCCTTCAGAACTCCAGTAAGAAATAGTATGTTGTGCCAGAGGGTTATGGCATTACAATTACAGCAAAGTTGTAAAGGCCAGTATTTCGGGATGGGTTGAGGAACGGGTCTTTTAGGCTGGGTTTCTTCTTCACCTGCTGCAGAGCAGAATAAGCAAAGAGTAAATGCAAGTGTGGAGTTACCAAATTAGATCTCTGGACAAGGTCTCAAAACCTAGGAGAGTGTATTTCTAATTGCTGTTTGCATTTTAAATTAATGTAGGCACCTGTTTCTCCACAGTAACACTACTCATTTAATACATTAGCACACTTTGCTGCAATGAGCTGACTATTTGCTCACAAGTAACACTGTTCATAAGTGACCCTAAATAGTTGCTTTCCTTTCTCTCTGAGATGTTTTCAAGAACTTGTCTGTATATAAAGACTAAACATTAATTCTAGGAAGAACTATGGTGCCATTTATAATACTGTGCTGTTGCTTTTTGTAGGATGGAGGTGTTCACACATTACCAGTTCCAGTGCGAAACCAGCAAGATGTTGAAATATATGTTCCCATAGTTCTTTCACCCAGCGTTTTGACATTTCCTTGGCAGCCAAAAGCAGGAGTCTACCAGTACACCATACAGGTATGCCAAACTACCTAAATGCAGGAAGTATTGCTCAAGCACATGCGGTGAGGCCTGTAACCACTTACATAGAGTTGACTTTGAATACTTCAGGCACAGTGATAACTAAAACTTTATTTGGAGGAATTTTGTTGAATGTTAGTTGCAGGAATCAATGTTTAGTTTGAAAAAAGCACACAAGAAACCAACAAACATAAAAACCCCACCGACTTGTACCTCTTGTCTTTCATTCACTTCCTCTCTCCCTCACATGTACATGACATACATACACGCGGAGTGGCTTGGAATTACAGAAAACATTCTACGTACAAACCTTCATAGTAATAATTAGAGGCTACCATTTACTGTAAAGGGATGGAAGTATGGGAGTATGAATTGGAGTGTGAAGTGACTGCAAAAAGGGCACGACAAGATTAATTAGCAGCACCCTATCAACCTTTGACATTGATATCCTTCGCTCACCACACATCTTGTGCTTCTAATAAAAAGTTATAGAAGTTATAGGGAGGCAAAGGTCACAGTTTCATTTATGGTATGACCTTTTAAAGGGACTTTTTTCTTACATTCCTTATGTGTGTCTTTGCTCCCATGCTGCCAGTCCTTCCTTACACTTCACGAAGCAAATGGCTTGTCTTCCAGTATCCAGAGTAACTGGAGAAAAGAACATTGTGCTTCCCCAGCCCGGACTCTTATCCCAGTACAATGATACCCAGATCCTGCACTCAAATGTTTCATGCACAGTTCCTACTACCTCTCCCTTTTAGCATGAAGAAGTGCTGAGGTCTGGGTCTGTCTCTGAGTAAACAGTATACAAAAAGAGGCAGCGGGACACATGGTGTCTGAAGTAAACAAATCAATCTCATAGGGATAAAATTGCGTTCTCTAGTGTAAATCTGAAGTTAAGGCCATTGAGTTTAGCACTGTCATCTGTACTTTTCATTTCTGTGGGATTAGAATTTAGTTTAGTTCATGCTATACCCAACCACGCCAGCAGAGTGTGGTAAAAATTCTTAGTACAAATATGCATTTTCAGTATGCATCATAACTTCTGCTAGACTTTTCAGAGTTAGGGAAAGTAGATGTTTGATTTCTGTTTTCCACCCCTTTTTACAGTTCTATTCTTGTCTCACCTTATCCTGCATGTATCATCTAATATCTCACTAGAGAACATGCCTTCGTGTTATTCCAGTAATTGCATCAGTATTCTTACTTTACTGTGATATTTTTTTTTTCATTAAAAACATAAAAACTTTTTCCTCCCAACATTTAAATTAGTTTGCATTTGCTGAAACTGAGAACATTTTCCCAATCTGCCCATTCGACAATACTAGTGGTTGTTTACAACAGCACACAGCATGACTGTTGTTCCTGCCTGTAGATTAGTGTTTGCCTCCTACTCGATAGTTTTTAAGTCAGGCTATTTTAAATTGGTGAATAGACTTTTTCTGAAAATAAGTTGAAAGGGATTTTTGGATCAAGCCAAATTCTGTTTATAGCTAAAGTAACTCCTTCCAGATGGTATCAGAATGACTTTTAGGTTTTACTTTGTCAGCTGTCTAGGTTTTTTTGTTGGTTGCTTTGTGCATATTTGTGCTAATGAGATGGCTTCTGTTGCAAGTAAAAAAGAAAAAAAAAAAAAAGGATGTTTCCTTCCTTTCTTCTTTCCTTCCTTCCTTCCATGCATTACAGAAATGAAGTGCCATCTTTGTGAAGTTAAGTTCTTGGAAGTCATTTTTTTTTTTTTTCTGGTGAGGGCATCACCTCACTGGTAACAGTTTGTGGAGTGCAGTTCAGCTTAACAGGCTGTGGATAATGTTTAGACTGAAATAGAAGCTGATTTTCCCTTTCCTCAGTGCAAACTGACTGCTAGAGAAAAATGTAGAAATGTGTCTGGTTTGTATGTCAACAAGATAGACCCCGTAGAATTATTAAGAA
The DNA here is from genome assembly GCF_000690535.1 of Cariama cristata. NCBI lineage: Eukaryota > Metazoa > Chordata > Aves > Cariamiformes > Cariamidae > Cariama > Cariama cristata. The sequence goes on from NW_009614856.1 coordinate 16,722, forward strand.
TTGGGTAATTCTATTTTATGTTTACTGCTCATTTCCCTGTTTTAATTGAAAATATCTTTACAAAACATTCTGAACTTTTACATTCTTTGAACATTTCTCACCACATCCCATGCATCTCCTTCTGTCACACACCATTACCTATTTATCCATTTGTCTTTGTCCGGTGCTCTTTCTGTAATTATGTTGTGCACATGCGCATGGGAAGGAAAAAGGGAAATGACTGTCCTTTTGAATCCCTCCCCCACCCCACCCCCAGTAAAAGTTATTAGCTAAGATTTGGGTTTTGTCCACACTGTCCTTCTAGACAAGATTTATCATCTTGTTCATTTTTACTTTAATTATGAAATGGATTAGAGCAAATGCTGAGAAAGTTAAAGAAATTAAAACAATACACATAAACAAAAAAATTGTTCCTGTGTTCACCCTTGTTTTCTCTGATGGAACTTTGAAAATTATTTCAGAATGTGAAAGTCCTCTTTTTTGTTCCTTAACTTGCTTTAAAAATGCATTATTCTCGGTATACCTTTCTGCATAGTATTTGTCTCAACAGACACTTCCTACAGCTCACAATAATGATATTTAAAACCTATACATTTTACAGCATTGTAATGATTATGTTTCTTCAGTAACTAGTATTACACGTTTAGGAGGACAATACTCTGCTTGTGTTGGCAAAATGTTTTTTTGGCCCTTCACTTTATAAAATATGAACCTGCAGCAGATATTACCCTGTCCTGGCTGCCAAGTGCTCATACAGTGGGTATAATAATTTGTCTCTATTGATGTGGACCATGATATCAAATAACTAGTTCTTACCCTTCTGTAGAATAATTTCACTCGCTTTAGCACTTCTAATCATGAAACAACCCTTCAAAAGCTGGGAGCTCTAGGAAAACAGTGGGTTTTTCTTTTTTGTTGGTTTGGGTTTTTTTATGCAAATCTGCATGATAAACCTGAGCTTGTAAGTTTGGCAGTTACTGACTCCTTCCATGAAGTGCCATTGTGGGAGTGTAGCCTGTATGTTTCGCAGACCCTCGCAGTGCTTGAGTGCAAGAATGGGCAGTTCCCGTATGTGCTTATCACTCATTCCATGACTGATCAATTGCTGGAGCAGCACCTTTGTTGAATGGCTGCAGGTAGACGTGCTGATTTTCAGCATAAAAATCAAGTAGTAATGCCAAGAATAGAGTGATTTTTTTTCCCTTCCCTCCCCCCCCTTATTTCGTTCCCTCCCTGCCTCCCACCTTCTTTTCTCTTCCCTTTAGATCCCTTAACAATTCCCATTGAAAGAAGCTAATAGGTACAGAGTGTCAGGTTAGCAGCTCTGAGACCCAAAATCAGCACTTTGGCTGTCAGCAACAGAAACAGTGAGAGTTTTCAGAAGTACAATAATCCCATGTGCCAGGCCTTTGGTGTGCTGATCTGTGACATGCTCTGCTGACTCTAAGCACTATCAGTCACTGGGATTTATGAGCATCAGACTTCTGCAGCTGGGAGAGAGATACTTGGCTTAGCAGCAATGGTGAGCACATAGGATATCTGCATCAAGAAAGCTGAAATGAAAATGAATGAAGGGTAGTAATCTTCCCGTCTCTTACTTCACCTTGCGTATTTGAAAGTTCTGAGGTGTTATTTTATTTGTGTTTCCTCAATAATAGCATTGTCGTTGCTCAGTGTGTACCTGGTTTTCAGGCAAGATATTCAAAGGCTTGACAGCTAAGAAACATGAGAACCATATATTTTATAAAATATTTGAAACTTTTTTTTTCTCTGTATTCTAGGCTCATGGTGGAAGTGGAAATTTCAGCTGGTCCTATTCTAACCAGGCAGTTGCTACAGTGACAGTCAAAGGAGTAATGACAACTGGAAGTGATATTGGCATCAGTGTTATTCAGGCAAATGATGTTCAGAATCCGTTGCATTATGGAGAAATGAAGGTAAAACTCTTATTTTCCCTGGTCACTGTTGAATATGGCTTTTGGAAACAGTGAAGAAGCTGAGAATGCCATAGGCATTCCCCTTTCCGAAACGTTCCCAGGAGGTTTCCCTGCCTGCCCTGTGACACCTTAAGTGATCAGTTTCAGAGTTTCTGCTTCTGGGGATTCAAGCTCTCTCTACTGCATTAACTTTACTCCCATTTTTGCCCCTTCCTGATTTCCTTGGCAAGTCTTTTTCCTTGTTGAAAATCTTGAATGCAAGAAGGAAATAATAATTTACTACTGGCCTGGCCATCTAAGCAGACAAGCCAAACTATGCATTCTGCAGGGTAAGAGGTGGGTGTTTTCCCTTGATATAAAAGGATGACAGATATCATCAAGATGCGCAAGGAAATTCCTGCCTGGAGAAGGGGCTGAAACAAGTACAGTGCCATATAATGAATCTAGATACCAAAGCTGACCAAGAAAAAATAATCTTTTAGAAAAGTTAGGAGAAAATGGGATTGAAAAATATAGCTCCCAAAAGGGATTTTGCAGTCTCTGTGCAAATCATACCCTGTTCTTAAGACTTGGTCAGGATGATCAGTGTGTGGTATCGAGTGAAGAAAATGCAGGAACAGTATTTGTAGTGGCACCACAAAAAGACAGATGACGAAGCTGCTCTGGTTAATACAGTAAATCTACAGTCTTAAATATTTTTCTCTAGAATGTTATTGATTTGGAAATATCTCCTTATGTCCTTTGGACACAAATAATTTTTCTTAATGAAACTGTGTCAGTGCTTACTCTCTCTGTCAAGCTGTTAAGAACTGCCAGACCTGTAACATGATAGAATAGAAACTAAAAGTAATTACTACCGTGATGTGTATTTGCTACTGTGAAGTAGTACTACTCTGCTACCTTTACAAATTCAAGCATTTTAATGTATGCTTTACCTCTGCCTTTTGCAAAGAGCTAAGCATTGGAATGGAAACCTGACAGAGGAGAGGAAACTTGCTGCTGACCTCAGAAAAACTAACAGATAGTGTACTGAGCAGGTGTGACTAATCTGGGATCCAGAGGCTGTGTTTGTCTAACTGCAGGGTCATACATGAAATAGGTTTGTTTATGCCAGGCGGATGCTACTGAGGCTGGCAAACAACCTCCATCTGGCTAAGGCTTTATAAAGGTGACGGTCTTTGTACCTGAGGGAGCACAGAAATTGATTTAGGAAGCACGTCTTGCAAGCCCTGGAGCAGTGCACCTTCCTTCCAGGATACATGCCTGTAATTTGGCAACTGATGGGCAACAAGCTGATTGCATCAAATACACATACATTAGCTATACAAAATACTTCATAATTTTTAAGTATTCCTATGTGCAGCACTCCTGTAATTGTTGTACTGCACTTTTGTTGCACCAAAGTTCCTTTTGACAAAAGTACTGAAAAATGTGTTTGGTCAAGACTGCCAAGTCTGCCCATAATGAAGACAGAGCTACTTAAGCAGATACCTTTCTTTCTCTC
>NW_009614857.1:0-2538 GCF_000690535.1 Cariama cristata
CTGACATGTGCCCAACTGAACACAGGCTGCTCACCAGGAACAGGAGTAGATTGTCTAGGAAGCATAAGCACATATGTAAACCCAATATTTTCAATCCAAAAATCGACACTACAACCTTCAAAAGACTGAGGATTTGTTCCAGCATTAAATAAATTTCAAGTCCTCAAAAGGTTCTCCTGAAAACAGAATCACCACTTTTGAGCCAACTGTGTTTCAAATACCATTTATTTGGATACTTTGCTCCACTTGCTAATGAAAGTACTACTTTTTTAAACAATCTTTTCATTACAAAGCCTCCCGAGAAGCTATAGGTACCCAAAGTCTGAAATAAAAAGTACATGAATAGTCAGGAACGTATAGAAAATTAGGCATGTCCTGCCATGAGGCAAAAAAAAAAAAAAACCACCCTAGAGTCATAAGAAATTAAAGAACAACTTTGAAAAGAACAGGAAAGGGACCAAGGTGAAATTAGGCTTAAAGGTAGGAGCGTGAAGTACTTAAAATAGGACTTGCAGAGCTTAAAAAGTAAACAACCAGAAAATCTCTACAAAGTAAATAATCAGAACTGCCTAAATGCATGGTAGAAATTGATAAAACCTACCACATGAACTTCGGGCGATGTAAAGAGTTGCAACCCTTTCAAGCAATTGGAGAGAAAAAATGAGCTTGAAGGACTTACTGACTATATACAAAGTCTTTTGAGCTTTGTATGTATGGCTGGTGAGATCTCACTGGCAGTGCTAGCACTGCATGTCCTCAGCACCTTGTCCCATCACTCACCTCATGTTAGAAAAGTCCCCTTTCACACTAACACAGAGGCATAGCCCCATTGCTGGATGAACAAAGAACCAGAGTTTACATAAAAAATATACTCAATGAATTGCCTTAAACTGCAGTTGGACTAGTTGAACTGGTATCACCTATCTCCTTTGTGAAATTTAAAATGAAAAAAAAAAGGGGGACTATCATTATGGTGTAATGATATGACAATATCTTAATAAAACATGCATTAGACAAGCAAATTAAGCACAAGTCACTGTAATGCTGATGTTTTCCAACTTTTCATTGTTTGACACAGTAGCAAAAGGGAGGTTTCTCAGTACAGATTATCGGATGCTGTCTCCACTAATGGCAGGGGGGTTGTGTGCTTTCCAAGAAAAACTACAAAATTTGGATACTGACTGTAACTAGGAGCGGGAGAATGCTCTGCCAGATGAAGAAAAACAGTGTGTTGAGTTCATATCCCAGATCTAAAGAGTCTTTCTCTGTACCTGAGAAGGAGTACATCCCCCATAACATTCTCATTCCTACTGAACAGTCTCTGGAACATCCCACAGTACATTACTATCATTACTACAATCTCTACCCTTAGGTTATTTCTGTGTCAGTTTTACATAGGAGGCCCATTAAAAACTACCCATCCCAACTAGGCTCAAGTGGCATGTCACAGAACAAAGAGAAGCCATCTGCCTGGCCCAAAAGACCTCTTCCTGTCTTAACAATGGAGGCAATTCTCAAAGTAAATAGATGCACAAGAAACGAATGCCCTGTACAGTCACCAGATGCCATTGCATACACATACATGCTAAAGAGATCCTGAGAGTCCCTGCTCAAGGCAGCAATTTGACAACCTAAAATTATCTTGGTTTTCTGTGAACTAACTTTGTACAGCTTCCTGTAATAACAATATTCTTCCTCCCATGCTGGACACCAAACCACACACTGACACATGCAACTCTCCTGTCCTCGGTTCCAGAAGAGATGTGTGCATTACCTGATCTTCCACTAGTTCACATTTGAGTCTCCATCAACATCAGTAAGACCATGCAAACTCATTTTTAGTTTATCCACTGAAATACTGACATTTACTGCAGGAAGTATTTTCAAGTGAGTGGGTGACACATAGAGCACCAACCCAGCTTCACACTGTTCAGTCAATTACACATATACAAAACCCATATGATAAAACAAATTTCCCAGTTTGAAAAGTTAAGGAGTCTGAAGTTTGAAAATGCCTCCAATCCTACCTCTGTGACTCATTTCTGCCCTCCACAGTTGTCATTGGTATTCATAAAATTTGTCAGGCCTTCTTTAGCACGTATAATAAGTTAATGACTTCAGAAGAAAGGTGAAGCTGTGGCATGACCCATAAACACTGAAAGTCTCCCATGAGTCCATCGTCTCACATAATTTCTCCACTGTTTCCTCAATTTGTATTATTTTAAAAAGCTGATTTTGGCTTTGGTTTTGTGTTTTCTAAGTCCTCACTAACTCAGTTTGAATCACTCACTCTACCCCTGATTTATCCACATGCAACTGAGGCAGAATTTTCCCATGTGTACCTTTAACTTCCTGACTAATTCAAAACAAAATAAAAACAAAAAATCCACACGATAATGAAAAGTTAAGCAGCTTTCATTATCAAGAGGATAAGCTTATTTAACCAGAATCTTTGGGTTGCAGCTAAAGGCAACCTTCACAAATGCAACAACAGTATCCCTGCCTGTGGTTGGAAACAAAATCAATTTTCAAATTCGT
>NW_009614857.1:2695-2958 GCF_000690535.1 Cariama cristata
CCAGGCCCCACCAGTCAGCTGCCTGAGGAAACCCCCAAGTTTCTTCCTGAATTCACTCTCCTCTAGTTTTTGTCAAGCCATCTAGTCCTCAAGGCTCCCTTTTCCTCCAGCAAGTAAATCTGCCCCTTCCGAAGTTACACCAGGAAACAAATCTCCCCTACGCCACAAGCCTTGTCGCCCTTAGCACAGTCTGTCTTTTAACTGTGTGCCCCAGGCTCCAGTCCTGAATCCAAATTCTTCAAGATGTTTTTTATAGACATTTA
>NW_009614858.1:0-63802 GCF_000690535.1 Cariama cristata
CCTGTTTTAGCCAAACCAGGACACCCACCTATTAGAACAGTCTTATGTCTCACTTCTTAATCTGTGGGATTGTTTCTCAGTCAACAGTTTTCATCTCTTCATCCGCCTGGCTGCTATGAGCAAAAAGAGAGGGTGGTTTGACATTATTTTTAAGAAATAGCAGAGTATTGTGTTTTGTGGTACAGACCTCCATTTCGTCAATGTTTCCTGTATGGTCATTTTTACTGTCTGTGACAGTCACAGTGCTCTGTTCTGGATCCTTGTGACTTCCCAGGCTATTTCTGCTGTTTTCTGTGGTGGTAGGCCTTGCTTTCATATTCTTGCCTTCTGTGAGAGGTGCTGTCTTGCATTGAGCCGATTTTGGATTCTTTGTGAATATAACACTGATTGTTAAGACCCTTTATAAATATTTTGAATGTTTCCACTGTAGTAATTGTCTAGCTTGTTTCCAGCCAAGTCCACTATTTTGGAACTTTCACTAGTATTGGGGATTGTGATTTTCTTTTTTTCTGGTTTGTTCCCTTTAACTGCTGTAGCAGATGTAGAACCACGCAGCATATTTAGTTATTAGGAGTCATCTTTGGTGTTGTTTTTTTGTTTGTTTGTTTGGGTTTTGTTTTGGTTTGGTTTTGGGAGGGGAAAAAAATTCCACCACCAATCTAAGTGGCCACAGAGAAACTCGTATGGATGATAGCATGTTTGCACTGTGGAGTTGAGGTCATTGTGTCAGTTCAGGCACATGCTTCTCTCCTTGGGTTATGTGTCAGTCTGAATTGAGAAAGGGATTTTTTTTTTTTGGTTCTTTTACCACTGTTTTTTATTGGTCTTCTGCATGTTTTTAGTAGCTGTCTTGTTTGTGTGCTCCTAAGTACCACAACGTGTTTTTTCAGGAATATCTCTGCTGACAAGCTCTTGCCAGGAGGTGAGCTGCTCATCAGAATCATTTCCTCCTTTGGAAAAATCCAAGAGGAGCGTCCTTTTTAGTAACAAGAGGGAGGAAGGGAAGGCAAGGACCTAGGAATGATTCAGTGTCATTACACTCTTAGTATTGCATGATGGCCTAAGTTTTCATACTTCTGTTGTTGAGGCTTAAGTAATGGTTTTGCTGGCACAGGCAAGGTAAAGAATGATACTGATGTTTTGTATAAGAGTCCCGTGATACTTGATCTCCTTAGTTTGGCATGTGTGTGGGGTGGTACTGTCACATGTGAATGTATGTATAGATAAATACTCAAAGAAAAAGAAGCTTCTTAGCAGTAACTAGAGTTCTTTGAGATAATGTCTGTATATACATTCACTAATAGTATGGCTACTGTCTTCTCATTTTTTTCAGGATGTCTGTTTGAGGGCAGTAGGGTTTGAGGGTTTGTTGCACATTCTTTTATTGCTGTATAAGAAGGAGCTCAGGACACACATTCATAGTTGTGACTTTACATGTGAACAGTTAATCTTGAAGAAGCTGTAGCTGCTGTTAATCTTTCTTGCATTGTTGTTCGAGGTGTATGATGCTGCTGGTAGAGGTGGGTGGGGTGAGGTTTTTTTGGTTTTGATCTGTTGTAAAGAGCCTTTCCCACAGTGTGACTACAGTGCTCGTTAAGAGCCCTTCTCCTTCCTTTCCGGTTCAGGATGTCTGCATGCCAACTACAAGGGATTTCTTTTGTGCAGTATTCTTTTGTATGTACTCTTGGTCACTTTGAATTTGTCAGAAAGAGGAGTTTTTGCTGTTTCAGTGTAAGTTTTAGCTACTTATGCAGCTCCCTTTTAAACACTGACTACTCTGGAAACTGCAAATACAGGTGTATTTTGCTTTGCTACTTTTTAAGACATAAAGGATTTTCATCGACCTTACAGCCTTCTGCCAGCCATAAATCAGTGTGTCTACAGACTCCACACAGAGGCATAATATGAATATTGATTGTATTTTAAAGATGTAGAGCTTTGTGTCATGGTCCTGTGATTTGGACAGAGTTAAAGGATACTGCCTTCTGGTCTCATTCATACCTAGTTTTCTTCGTTATGTGAATGGATGTTTCCTTGATGGCAATGGCATTGTCTTTGACAATAAGTAAGCTCTGGCTGTGTAAACTGGACCTACCTTTAATCCATATCTTAGTGGATTTTAGAAGGCAAGAAGTCTTCTAAAAGTGATGACTGATTTTCAGCGTATACTTTTTTAGATGCAAGTGTTCAAGTGAGATTCTTTTCCAAAATACCAACATTAGGACTCTTAGATTCTAGTCTGCCACTGTGTGTAAAAGAGCAGGCAAATTCTGTATTCTTTAGTGGTGATACCCACCACCACGCGAACAATACAGAATTAATCCTCAGCTTGTATTCTATGAATCAGGACAGTAGATTGTGCTTTGCCAATATTGTATAAAGCATTTTTTAAGCTGCATTTTAGGTATTTGTTGAGATGATGTCTAGATTGTCATGTTTCTGTACTTCTTTTTTTATGATTTTATTTTCCCATTACTTGGAAGTTCTGATAATACTGACTGACTTATTCTTGTACATTGACTGGTAATGGTGGTATTTATTTTGATTCGTGAGCCCTGGAGATGTCAGCTGCCATAATAGATTTTGTAGGAAGGGACAACCTTGCTGGCCCATGCCTAGCAGAGGGGTGTCTGCAGGATGTTCAGTTTCCAGATGCATCGTTGTATGAAAATAGTTACATTGCTTCTATACCCAGCAGGCACACCAGGTTCATGCAGTACTTGGATCAAAATAGTAAGTCCTACCAGAGTCTGAATGTGTTGGAAAGTGCATTGCAGATGTAATTGAGCTAGCTGTGCAAGAGCTCTCTCAGGTCCCGAAGTGGTACACTTCAGTCTAGAATTAATCAAGAGAAATGAAAGATCTGATTTTTGTGTTTGAAAGTGTGCTTTATTTGTGTTTTTCACCATGTGTATATATTTAAGGTAGTTTTATATTTAAGATAATGACTTGATTGAATGGATTATTTTTTTAAGATGAGCTGTATCTTGGCTTGCAAGCATTTCTTAAGAATATAAACCAACTTAGTTACAGCAGTTTCCATTTTTTTTAAATCGCTCATATTTAGCTGTTAGTGCTTCAAGTGAAAGGGCAGTATGCCCAAAATGTAAGTGGAATGTAAGGGAAAAATGTAAATGGAGTAAAATCCAGGTATATCAATTTGCCTGGTATATAATGAAGATAGACAAAACATATAATTAGACCTTTATAGAGAGTCTTTTCATAGAATTCTAAGTGGTGTCATGTTACGAGTTCATGTGAATTTCACTGTTAATAGGCATCCTTTCAGAAGAACCAATTAATTGTGAAAATAGGATTAAAAAAATGCTTTAGGTTGGCAGATAAAGTTGCTTTTCTTTCAGTTTTGGCAGTAATTACCTTTAAGGGAAGAAGGAAAACATACAGAAACAATGTAAATACTCTGCTTTAACAGATAGCTGTCTAACATGGTATTTAAGTCTAGATTTTAAATTTCTTTTCCTCAGGTCAACTTCCCGTGTAAAAGAATATTTGTGTGATTTTTTTTCTTTTTTTTTTTTTTTTCCTTTGAGAATTTTATTTGGCATTATGTCTGAATTAAAGCTGTACTATGGAATACAAGTTAACTAACTATATTCAACAAACTAGCTTTTAAGTTTGACTGCATTAAAATGTCTCTTGCCACCTTGGTGCATAAACAGTTTCTAGGTAAGAGAAGTAAATGTTGAGCTTCCTGGAATCGTGTTAAGAGAGGTTAATGCATTTTATTCTTAATTGGTTTTAAGCTAGACAATAAGATGGATAAATATCTATATGCTGACCTTGTTTTTTGGTTTTGTTTTTTTTTAAAAAAAAAAAGTTGTGCAACCAACCTATATTGTGTATTTTTTAAATAAATTGACTCCCTTTTCCAGGCCTTAGATGGTCAAAATATTTATAATGCTTGCTGTACCCTACGGATTGATTTTTCCAAATTGGTGAATTTGAATGTCAAGTACAACAATGATAAAAGCAGGGACTACACTCGTCCTGATCTTCCATCTGGTGATGGACAGCCAGCGCTGGACCCAGCTATTGCTGCAGCATTTGCAAAGGAGACCTCTCTTCTAGGTATGATTCTGACATTGTCCTTTTGTATTGCAAAGTCACTTGATGAAAATGTTTATTAATCCTTCTAACAGTTAAAGATCTTATGTTGCGATAGTATCCAAAGGCCCATTCAGGGTTCAGTCTCTATTGTGATCTGAATTGTAGTAACACAATTATATTGTCTTTAGAAGTCCTGCATAAATGAATGAGAGAATGCATGACAGAATGAGAAATGCACAAAGTATAAGGAAAAGTCAAGTTAGTTCTACTTTTATTCCCGAATCTGTCCTCCCCTCTTTAATATGTTCCTGTCAGCTGCTACTGTCCACTTTGCCCACTCTCCCTACCCAAGTTTGTAACAGAGACTTAAAATGATTTGCATGTTTCATTCATGCTAATACTTATTTGTAGTATCAGATTATGAAAATAACATTTTGTCAGTTTCCTTCAATGAGGAAAGATTATGCTCTTTGCTTTAAAAAAAAAAAAAAAAGATGCTAGTCTGTGGTTTCTGTTAAAGGAAAAAATCTGTAGTTGCACTTCTAGTGCTATGGTACATGAGTTCTAATATCCTGTCAGCCTTTGAGTTCATCAGAAGAAAGAGGTGAAATACTCTGTGAAAGACAGAGATAAATATATCTTCTGACTATTAGCAAAATAATTAATGCATGCTTTGGGAGAAATTTGTGATTTGTTTTTTTAATTTATCACAGTTCATTGCATGAGTTTCCCTCCTACTTCTGGCAAGTTGCTGTTCTTTGAGAACACCTTTCACTCTTCAAAATTTAATAGTACTCAAACTTAATCTCATGACTTCTGTAAAACCTGATTTATTATTTTATCATTGTTCTTAGCACTTAGTCTTTTTTTCTTATTTTTTCTTTCATCACTTCCCATTTTTCTCAACGTAGATTTCGTGCCTTGGTTTTTTTGTACAGGATGGACCAACTTGGAGTAAGTCAGAGTTAATGTAATAAAGAGGGGCCTCTGCTCTATGTGTGTTACAGAAATTAGAAGGCACTTTGAGAATGAAAAGGAAAAGGGTGAATATTATAGTTAAGGCTACTGAATGCTTCGTTTTTCTCATCGTAGATTTCATGCCTTGGTTTTTTTTGTACAGGATGGACCAACTTGGAGTAAGTCAGAGTTAATGTAATAAAGAGGGGCCTCTGCTCTATGTGTGTTACAGAAATTAGAAGGCACTTTGAGAATGAAAAGGAAAAGGGTGAATATTATAGTTAAGGCTACTGAATGCTTCGCTGTATGTGCCCTTTCCTGAAATCAGATTACTTGCAGGATACATTTCATATCTGGTTGTAAATTACACACACACCTCCCACAAATTTTGGAGTACTTGACTTCGCATCCTCCAATATGACTTGCAAAATGGTCTATCACTTGTAGCTACAGCAGTAGCTTTGAAAAGTAGAAAATACTGCAAGAATCTAAATCCCTGAGGAACCCATAGCTAAAGCTTATTTTCTTTTTTTATCTTTTAACTTCCCATTGTTTAAAAATTGCAGTCTTTCTTTTCATGGATTGGTAGGGAAGGGGGATGAGCGTTTGTGGAGAAGTTTGACAACAAGGAGATGAGTGCTGTAGAAACACCCTTGAGGCAGTTAGCAATTCTTTTGTCGGCACATAGTTTATAAAACAGTGCCAAATGCCGCATTACTTATGTAACTCCAATTCTGACATTTTCCTGAATTCTGAGAAGTTACTTTCCAGTCTCAGGCTTACTAATATATTTCTTTGTATGTAATGCTTATAGTATGCATCAAATTAGTAGGTTTAATTTGCTTGACATAGTGGAATCACACTCTGAGAATGCTTGGATCATTGCATCACTTTGGATACGTTTAATAATTGGGGTTACTATACTTGTTATAGTTAGCGGACTTTAATGTTTTAGGTTTGAAAGTCACTTAGATGCTTTTGTAATTTTTGTCTAGAAAACTATGGAAGTTTTCTGACCTTTTGATTTTAATCGCACTCATTCTTTTCTGCGTATTAAAGGTTTTTGCTAATAAAATTATGAAGATGACAGTCATATTAGCTAAGTAAATATTTTCATTCTCACTGGACCTTTTAAAATGCCCTGTTTTTCCAAGCAGCAGGAAAATAAAAGGTATATGACACGCGTAACTTTCATTACAGCTGTGAAACATTTTCAGAGCATCAGTGAAGTCAGTCATGTTTATTTTCATGAGTAGTGGAGATTATATATCATGGTTTGTTTTGTTTTTTTTCCTCTGTAAAAGCATTCATTGTTTTGAAAGCGACTTAAGGGAGCTGGATACATTTTCTAACTCTGCTCTTGGCCAGTTGGGTGAGCTTGGTATATTGTAACTCTGCATCATATGTCAAATGGGGATGGTTATAGAGTGATCTCTCTTTTTGTTGTTGTTGTTGTTGTTTGGGATTTGGTGGTTTGGGTTTTTTTCCTAGTTGCCTTTGTTTGTTTTTATAGAATTTGAGCTCTACAGCTGAAAAACTTTACCAAAAGGCTCCATTGTACTGTTGGTGCCTTAGCCATTTGGATAGCTGTGAAAATGGGAATGGTGCTTGTCTGAATATGGATGAACAAGGTTCTCATTCTGGGCTGCTTACTGTGCAAAAAGGCACAAAATAAAGTGACAAAAATAAGAAAGTACAAAGGATAGAAAAAAACTCAATAGCCTAAATGGACACTTGTGCATTCAATTTATAGCTGCGTTTTTATTCAGATACTCAAAAGGAGAAGGGTGAGAACACTTAAAAGTTCAGAGAGTTACAAGATGGAGGTTGGCAAACTGTGATGTGGGAAATATGACAGAATGATAGCAGTGACCTTCCTCCTGCTTCTTTCTTTTATCTTAATATTTTATTTCCTTTTATTTGCTTTAGAATTCTTATTTCTGTAATGTTGATAAAGATACAGTCAGAGTGTCTACCGTGCCCTATTCACAGATGATTCCAAATGGCATGTTTCTCCATGAAAGCAGTGGAGCTCCATTTTGAGCTTAATGTGATGCTCTTTAGGTTCTTTTGTGTGCTCAAAAAGAATACCGTAAGTTGAACCTGTGGCATTCTTGTTAACAGTCTTGCTGTAGCTGTTCTCTTATATGTCTATAATGAGATCACTAACAGAAGATGTGGTAAGGACTCATTTCTGACTTTTGCTTATGTTATGCTATTATATGCTGGATAGTTGTACAACTTTGGTGCCTTTTTGTTACTGACTTTTCAGTAGTATACTGTAATTCATATGTCGGAAGGGAGGTTTAGGTTTAACATAATTTTGTGAGTTGAGTTTTAGTGACAAGATGTGAGTCTTGTTAGTCTTGGGTTTAAATATGCATTAACACTGAAACATTACATACCTCAGTTTCCTTCTGGGTGGAATTAACCATCCTTTCCAGTAAGTGTAACTTTATGATGTAGTATAGTAAGACTTGCAGCTCATAAGCTGTTATGCAGGGATTTCAAAAGAACCTGCTCTCTCCCCCAAACCCCTTCAGGCTGCGTGTAAGGAGCAGGCCAGTAACAAGTATAAAAAGATGGTGGTTACTTGACATAAAGCCACAAAAAAGATTTGTAACAGGACTAGGCACTAAATCCAGTTCTCAGTTGCAGTTATGCATACCTTTATTAAGATGACTACTCCTACTGCTTAGGGTTTTCATACATAAGTTCATCACATTTTTAGTATAGCTTTAATTTGCCTCTTATTAAAATGGCATTACTAATTTGCATTTCAGAAGCCATGCAAAAGGATATGCTGAGGGGGAATAAATAATGTGACATGCTGTGTTTAAACTTCATTGAGGACAAAAGACCTGAAAAGGCTAGGAGAAGGTGTATAGTACTTGTATGTTTTCATTAATATCCGGAAAAAGCAAAAACCTGTTACCTGTAATTGTTGGAAGCTAAAATAAAGCTAGTGACAAAGCTTTCTAATACCAGTTGATCATGTTGACAAAGTAGCTAATGTTTCTAAATAGTTGCAGGTAAGTCCTCAAATCTTAAAGTGTGTTGCATGATAAGCTATACAAGTTGTTCTTATTTCTATTTATTAAAATTTTTTGACTTACTTAAATCAGAATGGCAAATCAGAGTGCAGTGGAGACCTACAGAACAGGAATTGTTTTTTCTGTGGGTTTGTAATTTGTGCAACCTTTCCAAGAAATGAGGTCTGTGTGTGCTGTGTAATTGGTTAGAAATGGATCAGTCAAATAGATGATCCTAGCCCGCATGCATCATTGTTCATTTGTCTACTACATCCTCAGCTGTGATGAAATAAGGTGATATAAATCTTTGAGACTGTAAGTTGGAGATCTTTTCAATCAGTCTTGTTATCTTTTGAAAGAAGGAGAAAATCACTAATGGCCAAAATGGGCTGGTTTCAAATGAATTGTGAGAAGCAGATGGTTGATTATTTTTTTTTTACCTCACATATGAAAAGATACATACGTGATGCATGATACAGATACTGAACTGTCACAAACAAAAGATTTTAAATAAGAACTACTTATAATTGCAAATACTAATATGTAATAATACTTTAATTTAGATATTTGTTTAATATTACAGCTGGAAATATGTTGTTGTGGTTAGGGCTCCCACAGCTTTATTGCTTGCTGTTACTGCTGGCTTGCTTTATTAGCGCTTTCCACTAATGCCCCTTCTTAAGACTCTTATTAAATGAATCTATTTCAATGGATAATAATTGAAAATATTTTTGTATGAATAGTGTTGAATTAATCTCTATTTTTAACTTCTTCAGTGGGACCAAAAATGTCCTGTAGAGAGTCTGATACTATGAAGAATTTTGCCTTTTGAAGTATGAATTACTCAGCTATGCTCTGCCCAACCATGGAAAGAGCCATAAAAACTTCACAAGTCATCTTTAGATTCCTTTATTCCTAAAAATGCTGGACTGACTTGAAGCTTCTAAGCTTAGGGAGAAGTGCCTAGACACACTAGAAGATTCGAAATGCTCTATTATCTTGGCATTTTCTAATACCTAAGTGATTGCTGTTGACCTAGTATAAAATAAGTTGTTTCCCTTCAGGTGGACATCTGTCATACCTTACTGTCATTCTTCAAATTTCTGTCTGTGTGACCTCTACAGTAGCTGGGTGTAAATAAACATGATATTCAGCATATGCAATACAAAGCACTCAAAAGTACATTTCCAAAATTATTTTTTAGAACAGAACTGGATTGTTTTTTAAAGTTGTTTGTGAAGTTTAATGTGATATTCACAGGTTTCCATGTGCATTACAGTCTGATTTGGGGAATGAGCTTCGCTACTTCTTCCACAAGGGTACTTTCTTTAACTGCATCCGTAATTAGTTGTTTTTACTTGAAAGTAAAGCTACATTCTTCAGCTTTAAACCAAGAGCAAAACATGTGTCATATTTATGTTAGATTTTTGCCTTGCTATTAATATACATAAGGATATAATATTACACTTTCACACAAAATGGATTTTGAGAAACAAAATTGCTGTTCTTGGACTAGCAGTGGTCCGTCTAATTTCATACCCTTTCTCTGACAGCTCGTGTTACTTCTGTGTTCTCTGATGGAAGACGTAGCGCAGCCCTCATAATGAATGATCATACTGTAGCATACCTGGAGGGAGTGCTTTCCAAACCCCCAGGTAGCTAGTGCTTGGCTTACATGATGAAGCATATTATATGTCACTTCATTGCCTATTTAATGTAAGTGACTGTTGTTTCCATAGGCAATCTAATACAGTCTCAAATCTATCAAGTGTTTTTTGCAGACAAGATAGGGTTTTTCCTTTTTTTTGTGTAGTACAGTCATTCCCACAAATAGCACATGTAATGCAATAAAAGATTATATTTGTTGCCTTTTGATGCATGTAGATTTTCCCTTTGTCTTGTGTCATGAGAGAAGACTAGAATTGTCATTACTCAGAACTTTCTGTTCTTCTTCTTTGACCTCTGAATACTAACATTTTTAATCTTTTAAAATTTATTGGAAAGCATTCCATATCTTTAATTTCCTCTCTTAGAACACTTACTGTTTTTTTTCCTTCTATATGTGTTTTGACAGGAAATGACCGGAAAATATTTTTCAGTGCTTGATCAGTAATACTGTTAAGGACTGTCGCAAAGTAGTGATGGATGTCCTGTTCCCTTTGGGAGGTCATTTGTCCCACCCAACAAAATATCTCTCTTTTTTAAATTATTTATTTACATTTTGTTACACAAGTTTGTGAAAAACAAAGAGTTGGAATGCAGGTAGAAATATTTTCTAGGAAATAAAAAATTGTAACCTTGCTTACTCCCCCCTTGTGTCCCCCTCGGTGTTCTTTTGATACTAAATCTGGGATTATTCTTTTTTTAAATTAATGGTTGAATATATTTACTATTGTCTGCTTAGTATTTGGTCATTGACTGAAATGGAAGAATTTATTTTCTCTTATGACTTCCTTTAAAATAAAACTTAATTTGGGAAGGACAGTAGTCTTAGGTACATAGTATAAAGGTTATATTTACACTGTCTGCCTGGCATACCGGAACACTGGTCAAAAGTTGTATTAACTTACCATGATTATATAAACATGATGAATTCTGCCAAAATACTGAAATCTAGAACCCAATTGCAGTAAAAGAAAATAAAATACTGGTTATATTTCTTTATTGTTTTTTACACATTTTGCAAAGTCAGTGTCCTTTTACTGAACTCTGTAAAATGTGCAAATAAAATAATGATCAAATAAGATAAAGCAGCTCCTGGGAGCAGCACACTCGCCTAGTACCCCAGTGACTTGACCAGGCAAAACCAACAGGTCACTACAGGATCTGAGTTTCCTTGGAAGAAGGAAAATAAAAACGCGGCTGAAGGTTTAGCTAACGGTAACATGCTTCTCAGGGAATTGGATTACAAAAACCACAGAGCATAATCAGTGGTGCTACCTTGAATCTTGAATTTAGAAAGTTGCCTCCTCACCTCATTTGTGCTAAGGCTCTGAGAGGTAGGTAGGCCTTTTCACATGACCAGCTCCAGTGTTATATATTTCATCTGAAGCATCAAGTTGAAGTGAAGAATGCCTTTCAAAGGGTGATGGAAAATAAGGATGTAATGATGCAGAGAGCACAATTAGTGTTTATTCTTATTGATTTGATCAACATTTACTTTAGACCATTTTGATAAACTAGACACTTTGAGCATTTTGCGGTGTAGTGGAAACAGTTTTGGTGCACAAGAGTGTTTATTTGAAAAGAAAGTACTTTTCACACCTCGTCACTTCTGAATAAAAAAAATGCACACTTCCTTATGTTAATTTAACAACTCATTTCACAACCCTTTGGACTACTGTAACAGTGGAATGGTCTGCTTTGTACAATGCAACACTTGTACTGGTATAGATACTTTTTTTTTTAAAATGACTTGTGTGTGTTTCGTAAAATATGCTTTATTTTAAAATTAGGGCTTCCTGTTGCAGCTGTTCCAGGAGCTCTGAGTCCTTTGGCTATTCCAAATGCTGCTGCTGCAGCTGCTGCTGCTGCTGCTGGCCGTGTGGGAATGCCTGGAGTTTCAGCTGGTGGCAATACAGTCCTCCTGGTTAGCAATTTAAATGAAGAGGTCAGTGAAACAATTTTACTTTTTTTTTTCTCTTTAGTCACACTGCATTTGTCCATATTTTATAATTTCTTTGCATTTGGCTTCTTGCATTTGGATTTTAAGCCCAAAGTATTTTTGCTGTTTTTTTAATAATCCCCCAAAGTTAATTTTAAAGACATTATCGTTAAATACTTTTGTTTTCCCAGGTAGCTAACAACTTAAAATGTCTTTTGATAGTCAGCTACCTATTTTTTCTAAGAAAAATGTGCTAACTACTGCATGCTTGATATTTGAATTGAAAGCTTTATTTTTACAAAATAGCAAGTATGCTTTCTTTTGCAATTATAATCATGTAAACTAGAATTTCTGTTTTGTTTCTTCTAATTGTTTGCTGTTTCATTTCATGCTTGTATCTCACATTTTAAGATCTTAATTTATGTGAACTACTCTAACACATTTTTCTTTAAAGGTTCTCCCAAAGATCTTGACGAGGCACTCTTCCAGTCTCTCTTAGTAATTTTTTTCTTTGCAGTTACTCATTTGTCTTTAAAAAAAAAAAGTATTAAGAAAATAGTAGCAAAGCATTTTCGCCTTAACTGTATCTTCCTTGCTAACTCTGAAATCTAAAAAGGTTTATTTAGTTTTGCATTTTTACTGTCCTTTATGTTTATTTTGATGGCTGTGAAAGCTGGTATGAAATGTGGGAAGTTTGTATCAGTCTAGCTGTTCCATTTTTAACTGGCCTCTGTCACTGTAAATCATGAAGCTTTTTTTTTATCATCTGGTACTATTTTGTCATCCACAGTCTTGCATGTTAAAATGTTTTCAATCAGAGTGCCATTTTGAAAGATTTTTTTGCCTGCATTTCATAACCAGCCATGCTTACGCAGTTAAAGTTCAAAGTTTAAAATTTCTATTGCATGGGTTTTTTTTAATTTATTTTCATGTTGAGATGAAATGCTGTAGTTTACTCTTGATATGAATGTACTTTACCCATATTTGTCTTGGGTGACTACATTTTACTCAGTTTTTCTTGTACAGTACATAAACCAATCATTTTCTGACCAAATTCCTGCATTTCCTATGTACTGACCTATATTTTATTTTTTTTTTTGTTCCCCACTTCCTTATTTTTTTTTCTTCTGCATTGCTGTATTCCCTTCCCCATTTCATCCTTTTCCCTTTGTGTTCAACTTCCCTTTCCTTGTCTTTACCCAAATTCCCATGCCCTACCCTGTCTTACCCTTCTCCTCCTCGTTGTCCACGTTCCCTGTCTTCATTCCCTATGTTCATGCTTCTGTGCTTGAACAAAATGTTCCTCGGACCAACTTGCCCCAATTAACCGCCTTGAAACCATGATCCATGACCACCTCACCATTCTGCGGGAACCACCCTTCGTTATGGATGATCTGTTCATCTCCGCAAAACTCTTCTCTCTTCTTGTCTTACGCTGCTTGCTCTTCTCTCCTTCTAAAGATGGTTACGCCCCAAAGTCTGTTTACCCTCTTCGGTATGTTATTGTTAGCACTATACTTTTATTATTGATTTGATTTTGTTTTGGTTTTGGTTTTTTTTTTTTGTTTTGTTTCACCTTAATTCTTATTTGTAGCTAGCACTTTGGCTTAAAGTTGAATAGTAAATCTTTTGCTATTTTTCTTTTGCTGTTTAAAACTCTCCATAGACACAGATTTTCTTTTAATGCATGCTAATATATTTTGCATGGTCTTTAATTTAATATCATTCACATAGCTTTGAGGGTTTATCAGAAATTATTCTTTTCAAAATTCACTATTCAAAATCTTTATCTCCTTTATTCATTTGTGAGAGTGTTGAGTTTGAGTGAGTGATCTTGTTGATGTCTGAATGTTCCATTGATATGTCAAAATATATTACTTGGGTGACTGGCTTTAAAATGAACTTTTTCTTTTGGGTACCTTTGACTTTAAAAAGGTGTTTATGGTGATGTGCAGCGTGTGAAGATTTTATACAATAAGAAGGATAGTGCTCTTATACAGATGGCTGATGGAAACCAGTCACAGCTGGGTAAGATTAGTTTTCTGTTTATATTCCCGTTAGTCTAAGTACTTGAAATTATGCTGTGTAAAATCAGGTGAATTAAGTATGTTTACTTTTGTCAGTTTGTCTTGTATCCTGGTTACCCACAAGATCCAAAATCTTACTGCATGCACTTGTATTCCAGAAGGTCTGCAGAATATCCTAAATGAATTCAACAGCTGAATAACATGTGACAGTCTTTAAATAAAATTGAATATTCATGCAGATCCTGCAGACCTAGTTCTTGATTCCAGTCTTGTAGCACATTGATTCTTTGCTGGTTTTGTTGTTCACTTGTGTGATGTACCTACCACAAGGTATTGAAAAGTAACACTGAATTAAGTAAACTTCTTGTCTTTTTCAGCTATGAGCCATCTTAATGGACAGAAAATGTATGGAAAGATTATTCGGGTTACCCTTTCTAAACATCAGACAGTACAACTACCTCGAGAGGGACTTGATGACCAAGGGCTGACTAAAGACTTTGGTAATTCACCTCTGCATCGCTTCAAGAAACCTGGTTCAAAAAACTTTCAAAATATATTTCCTCCTTCTGCAACACTTCATCTGTCCAATATTCCGTAAGTGTTGGCTGTCAGTAAGCCAGTAGTATTAATGTGAATCACAACACACTGAATTGACTAACAATTTCTTGCTTATGCTTATTTTCTTTCGGACTGTAGACCATCAGTAGCAGAAGAGGATCTACGCACATTGTTTGCTAACACTGGAGGCACTGTGAAAGCATTTAAATTTTTTCAGTAAGTAAATTTTCTGTACATAGCTTTAACAAAAGACTGCCTAAGTGCGTTTTTGCAGCACATCTTAAGGAAAAGTGCGTACATTAGGAGCAACCCCTGTAGTGTTAAAGTTCCTAATGCCATTATTTTGTTTCAGAAGAGATCACAAGATGGCGCTTCTTCAGATGTCAACAGTAGAAGAAGCTATTCAGGCTTTGATTGATCTTCACAATTACAATCTGGGAGAAAATCACCATCTGAGAGTTTCTTTCTCTAAGTCAACTATTTAAAAAGGCAGATTGAAAATGAGGGTGTATTGCATTGTTTGGTGTTGTCACCTATTGACTGTTCAGGAAAGTGGGGACCAGAGTTTGTCTTCTGTTGTTTTTTTATTTTTATGCTGTTATCATTCCTTGGTTGTTTTAAAAAATAAAAAAATTGTTAAAAAGCAGTGATACTAACTGCTGTTGTTCAACTGTTGTTTAGATAAACCATCATTTTGTTTAAAAGATTTCAAGTTAATACCACATTTCAACTTAGTTGACGTACGTGCCTTAAAAAGGAAAACTAGTACTGCTGGAATTGCATAACTAGTAAAAAGTAAATTTGGTTGTCTGGGGCACATTGTTACATGATAATTTAAATATGTTTAGGCAGGGGTGTGTAAAAAGGTTAAGCTTTTGTTTCTCCTGCTTGATAGATTTCTTTATCTGCTGACCTGTCACTTATTTTTCTTTTTAATTGGTTAAGACGCATTACACTGAAAGAGTAAAATGACATTATTTGATTTCTGCTACTCCTTGTTTTGTGCTCTTTTTTTAAAAAAGGCCTTTTGTATTTCATCGTTCTGGTCTAGATTCAGTTATGAATGTAGGCATTAGTTAAAATTAACAAGGTACAGAATATTAATTTCTTAAAGGACAAAAAGTGACTTCTGTGACTTTGAGCCCTACGTGAAAAGCATTGTGGAATCTTAACCTTTTTGTACACACTCTTGTGGGATGTATCATATAAATGTCAGCACTAAGTAATGTCTCGTTTGTGGCTGAATATTTTTCGTAGATGTTTTTGAAGTTGACATGACTTATGTGCATTTCAATATATATTGCCATCTTTAGTTTGTAATTAAGATATGGAATATGGTTGTGGATTTCTGAGCATGTACAGACTGGTCAAGCTAGTTCAGGAAATGGTGCATGTATTTTTCAATGATGAAGAAAGTTTGCTGCAAATGCTTGCAGGAAATTTTGTGGCAGTTTTCTAAAACTGATAACCAGGTGGGACCAAAGTTTATGTGCCTTTAGTCTTAATTTACCTTGCATTGTAATATTCAGTTTTAATAAATCTATTCAAAATATTTTGTATTTAGAAATTGATCTGACTTTACTATAAACATGACTCAGAATCTACAGATCCAGTTAATTTGAAAGCAGTTCTCTGTCAGTCTGAACTGTTAATTTGATTCTGTTTAAATGACCAATACTTTTTGAAATTGATGTACTTAGTTTCAAGATTCATAGATTCTGTTATCTATGTAGAAAAAAAAAAAGGTCATGTATATTTTCTATTAGTTGAGTTTTTACATCTTTAGAATTGTAAAATTCAGTATAGTTTGAAAGTGGCACAATTAAAAATTAATTTTCTAACAAAGTTGGGAGGTTTGACGGTGGTTTAATTTCATTTTGTGTGTACTCTGCTTACCTCTGTAGCATGCTCAATAAACACTTCTGTAGCTCTGTATTCACCTTTTCTGTCTTTCTCTGCTGCTTTCTATCTCTCCTATTCTTTGTTTTTCACTTCTACTGTGCTTCTAAATTCATGTTTATTCTCTGCCAGGGTGGGAAAAGCATAATATTAAAAAATACATTTTATGGCTTTTTACCATAAATCTGATGCTGTGAAAAATACCAGCTCTTTATTTTCAGAAAGATAGTGACCCCTTTGCAGGCATGTGTGCATATTAAACATTTCCCACCCTGTTACAACTACTGCTTTAAAGACATAACTTTTATTGTAGTTTGTTAGCTCTCTCTTTCTGTCTTTTTAGTTTTTAAGCAATTTTATGCACTAATAGATCTCTCAGGTTTGCCATGCTCTCTTGCTGCAGTTTCATCTTCCATTTTTTGTGTCTGCTAAAGATTTTTCTACTAATCATACAGTATACTCATGGGTTAAAGTAACAAAATTTTTAACATTGGATTAGTGGATGATGCATATTCCAGACCAGGATATTACACCTTTTCAGAGACATCGGTTCAAATGAATGTAAAAACAGTTTGTGCACTTTAATAGTGTTTCTTTATATTACTTTGAACGAATTGTTGTGGGTTTTTTTCCCCTCAATTAGAAATAGGATTAAAAATTTTACACGGTCTCCTTTTAAGAGTAACTGTATGATCCTGAAGCATTACATTGATAAAAGCTGTCAGTGTTCAATTCGAAGCATTTTTCTGTCACTTCTTCAGTTCAACTAATGTAGATTTATTGATGTCAGATTACTTTGTGACCTGATGTCTGTTCTTTGGGTTGGCTTTCAAATCAATAAATAGCTATCAGCTTTTAAAGGTCATGGTATAACATAGGGGGCTTGCAGTAGTCTTCACAATATTAAATAAAATGCATTAGGTTCTTACCTGTTTTATCGGAAAGACACCCAAAATATGACAGGTATCACAGTGATCACCCAGTCTGAAATACTAGTAGAATCAGATTCATCCATACAAGAAACTTGTGAGTCAACATCTTACAACTCGGGCACCCAAATGCATCAATGTGACTAACTCCCAAATGACTTGAACAGAGTCTGACTGAACTGATCTTTTAAATTTTTCATCTATATAGTATGATGGCCAATATTTTTAAAAGTAAAAATGTGTCAGATTTTCTTTTGCATATCAGAATGTGCTTGCATGTTTCAAATAGAAATGTGAATTGAAATTTACCATTCCATGAGTTCAGCTTGTGCTGAACTATTTCCACTCTAAAATATCTGTATCAGATAGCATACAGTGATTGCCGTATGTATAATTTTGAATTAACTTTAAACATTGTGGTGCTTGAGTGTTTACAAATACAGGGTTTTTGTAAAACTATAGCTTACTCATCTCTTGCCAGGCTTATTTCTTAAAAAGAAGTTTCTGTACTTCTTTTTTCTCATTAAGAAAAGTTCTGTGGCAAAAACCTCAAGAGAAAGAATATATAGTGAATTTCATTTGTTACAAATTCAGTAACTTTTATTATGAGGTTATATTTGTATCAGCCAAAACTAAAAGTAATGATAGTTATAATTGTCATGGAAGAGTTTTTTTTTTTTAATTAATTCAGTGAAGAAAATCACTGTTCAGTTATTGATACTTAGTCTTTAAAGTGGTATCTCTTCAGAAAATACAGGTTTAATGTCTTAACTGCTAGAATTTTCAAAAACTTGTTTTTCTTGAGATGGTACTGCATTTTGTATAGTAATGTGTACATTTTTGTTGTTATAAAATGTAAATAAGCTTCTGTATTTTTAGCTCTTCAGAATGTGAAAATGCAAAGCATCTTTTCTATTAAAATGTTACTAAAAATAAGGTTTATGAATAACTTCTTACACTCCATGGAATGTCAGTTTTCGGATTATGTTAGTAGAACTTTACCATAGACATATGGTACTCCAAACTCAATTTCAGATTTTTAAAATAATTCTAGTATTTTGACAGAAGGTGGTTGCTGATATTTTTTTCTTTGTGAATTGTTATATTTTTCTGTAATGGAGCAATGAAATTGGTTGGAGAAGTCCAAAAATGATTCTTTGATCAGGTAATGTCCATTGGCAAATACAATATGTAAATGAAGTAAAACAAAGCCTGATAGCGTTCTAACTAAAAATTGTGGCAAAACTTCAGAGTTAAGAAGTATTGCTGTATATTGTCATTTAACATTATTTAAAGGTGCCTTTGCCCTGCAGGAATAGCAGCTCATACGACTATTTGTAGATTGCCGTTTTTAATGTCTTGCATTGATTTTCAGTTTTATAAGCCATCTTACAAAAACCCCTCTTTGATTCTTTCTAAGTTTCCTTATGTTTATTATAATATATTACTACGTGCAAGCACCAATCAGGCATTTATCTGCAGTATTTAAGGCACTGCAATTTCATACCCTAGTTTACTCCGGATAATTTGTCTAATTCTATGCTTAGGTAGTAAGTAGTTCTGTTGAAATGCCAGGAAAAAGATAAGAATTACGTCTTTCTCTGCAAACAGGTATATAAATCCTCTAGTACCTCTCAAGAAATGGTTTTCCCAGTATTAAATGTTTCACAGTGAGCAAGGCTTCTTAAAAAGATTTGATTCTGTTAGGTAGGGATGAGGGTAAAGTCTGTATCTGTTAGACCTTATTCTATTCCAGAGACTGAGACAACCAAAAGTTGAGAGTTTTGCTGAGGTGAACAAATTTTCTTTTAAATAATTCAGCAAAATGTCACACTTTCTTTAATCCTGGTCTGTGTAGAAAGGGCTATATAAATTGTGAATGTGGTCAAGATTGTATTTGAAGATGGATTTTCCCAGGTCTTGGTGATGCAACATGTGCAATATTTCTTACCCTACTGGTCTCTTGGGGAGCAGCTGTAGCCTGCTGGTCTGTTTCTCATCCACATGGAGGATAAGGAGAGAGATTGATTTTTCTGAAACAGTGGGATTTGGCATGCTGTTTTCTACTTAATGGGCCTTGGTAAAGTTAATTAGTGGACTGCAGTAACCTAACTGTAGAGAATGATAATCTGTTATAAATTATTCTGTTAGTCCACAATTAGCTTGCTAGAACCAGTGACAAGGTTCCTGCCTTGCTGAGGAATTATATGCCACAATAATGAAGCTTTAGAGAATTTCTTTACCTTATTTTTTTTCATTTAATATAAGAATTGGTCTAGAATTACCTAATCGGAAAACCTCTACAGTGCATCTACACACACACACACACATGTGTTTGGTCTCTTCAGGATGGTTAACAAAAGGAAATTGGTGAGTTCCTGCTTCACCTTAAAAAATGTTATTTTTACTGCATGATACAGCTTTATTATAATTTTCTGAGTTTACTGAACTTTCTCCTGATCAACAAACTGAATTTGGAAGAGGATTATGTTGCTTTGTTTTTCCCCCCTTCAAAGTTTACAGTGCGTAATGTTCAAAATCTATATTCTTTCATGATCAGTTGTGCATGCAGGCAGCAAAAGAAAAGCAAAGAACTTTTCTTCCTCAGGAAAATGTGAATTAAATGTGGATTGGCTTAAGTATCTAAAAAAAAAAAAAGCTCAAAATAGCACTCCTGTTATTGAAGGGTTCTGCATGTTTTATGAGTTTTAGCCCAGTTTGATAAGGAAATGAGACATGCATAATTGCACTGTCTCCCTGTGAATGTTCTGTTTCCTACATAACCCCTGTCTCCTCTCTGTCACTCCTGCACCCTTTGGCTGGTTTCCTGTCAGACAGAGCGGATGGAGGTCTTGCGTATTGAGGTGTTGCTTTTTCTACACTCATGATGAGTTGGCTTGCTAGGTCAACTTTCCTTTCAGTGCTATGGGAAAGGGAAGGAAAGAATCTGCTGCCTTCTTTTTTGGTTTGGCAGGAATTACCGAACAGGCATGCACATAGTTCTCTCTTCCTCTAACAAGTGGAAGTTTGTGAGGTAGCAGACGTGACAGGGCCTGGGGATGAGTGGAGTACATGAGAAATTGGAGGGAAGGGATGTTTTGCAGCAGGAGCAGTATTGGACAGAGGAGTGTTGAGGGAGTTTCAGTAGGTTTCTTTTAAGTTGTTTTCATGCATAAGTAGCCCTTTAAAATTGTTAAGGTAAGGGGAGAGTTATTGGTTGAATTATTTGGGGGGGTTATTTTACAAACAAGTTTGGTCAAAATCAGTACAGCTTGCGAGGTAAATGTGGTATGTTTTCACGTCTGCTCAACAGGTATGGAGTTGTCAGAGCTTAGCAATTGCATGCAAACTGCTGTGGAAGCTGGTTTTCCCAGGATGAGTACTGATCATCCCTGGAAGCCAGCGAGACTGAAAGCCTGAAGCCTCTGGCCCTAGGATAGACTACATGTCGGGGTAGTTTAGGATGATTGACACTGATGGCTTGCCAAAGAACTAGATAAAGCAAGCTGGCTGCATCTTGCAGGAGGTTTGTTAGAGAAGTCATCAAAAGTGACACATGTTGGAACTGGTGTTTCTTGATGAAAAAATGTCTACTGTAAAATTTCTGACCATCTGTATTCCATGGAACAGTGCTCCAGTATTCTTTGGGCTGACCTCATCTCGTTTAGTTCCTTAATGCCCTAGGCTTACCTCTCACAGCATCAGCATCATTTAAAGATTTCAGTTGTGCAGCCAAAATCATGCTGGACTTGTCTGTTCTTTTCTGAAGCAAGAGAGGTTTCTTGGCAGCTGCACCTGACAAGCACTAGTGATTTGCTGTGTGTGGTGGAACACCAGCCTTGCTGCTGCTTTAAAACATTGACAGTCCTCAGCTAGTAAATAGCCACAGTGCTGTGCCAACAAAATGCTCTCTTCACCATGCTGTGCTTTGTTGTCTGAAGAGTAACCTTCAGGTATTGACTTAAGGTAACTTGGATACATTCTTAGTGAACAAGGGTTGTGTTTCAAAGTGGGGGGCTTTTTCTTTTTCCCTCTCTTTTTAGAGGGAGAGATATTTTCCTGTTGATGTTCATAGAAAATACACCAGGTATCACCTTCATTTCCCAGTTCTCAAGCAAAATCTGATAAACCTTAACCATTTTTCCTGTGCTTACTGTTAGGAAAAAAAACCTTAAATCTCTTGTGCAATTTAAGTCCACTTTGGTTTTTAGAAAGTGGTTATTTTCAAATTCCTCTGCTACATAGAGCTAAACCTCATCTTCTTTGGAGTGTAGTTACTTCAGACTATGTGGTTAATAGTAGATGACCTTTTTCTCATAAATGGCTCTTCACTCATGGTAGTTCTTAAAAACAAAGACGTTTGTGATGCCATCTTGTTACACAGAGGTGGGTGTACTTTGAATGAATTGCTCTTTTGATTACAAAAGGAGAATGAGAATCGTAACGCCGAGCACTTCCGCATTGATGTGGATGAACTCTCAATATTTTTTTTCGTCCAGGTGGTATGCTTTTTTTGAGTAAGTCTGCAGCACATTGTGGTCCACCAAGGGATGTGTTCTCAGCTGTGGCAATGGAAGAATTACCAGATCAGCACCCATTATCACTAGCAAGAGACTGGAATTACTCAGTAAATTTGAGGTGTATAAAATACAAATATTCTTACTAACAGATCAATATTGACATTTATTTGCAATTTTCTTACGACACCTGGAAATGGTTAAAGTAGTTCCCTTTTCAAAGCAAACATATTAAAGTATTAGAACTTTTTTCTTTCAACAGGAAGGTAGACTGTTTGGTTTATATAGGCTATAATCTATAAGCTTTACATAAATCTTCTTATTAGGTTGTCCTAAGGAAAGGGATTCCACATTTTATTTCGGATTCCAGGTTTTGCAAGTTTTGAGCTAGCTGAAAACCTGCATTTTTGCTATCTGAAAGAATATACCCCTTAACACCATTCCTTTTTAAGTCCACGGCAGCTTCCTCATTTTCTAAAGAGGGGAATTCTGTAAATCAGAGCTTTTTTTCAAGGTGATTTGAAACAGCTTATATGACATATTCCTCCATAGCTAAAGAAAGGTACAGAGGTTTTCTTCCGATGTTGGGAGTAGCTGTCCAGTCGCCTTGTACACTTAGAACTGCTTGGTAAGCTTCCAGACAGATTTACTGGAAAGTAAATAGATTGTGCTTGATGTACTTACAGTCTTGTAAAGCCTAAACTTTCCTCAGTGAGACATCACACTTCAAGCAAAACCTGATTATCTACCGCAGGTACTAGGCTTCTAGGGATTCAAGACTTGCAGATTCAGTGGCTCATAGGACTCTTCTCCAGCATGTTTGAGGTCCTTCCATGACCATAACAAGTTGCATCCATGATTTCAGAACTTTTAGGGTATATGCTGTAGAGTGAAGTTAGGGCTGTGTGCACTTCAGGCTCTTGGATTAAGATACTGAGTAGCCCTAGAAAAATATGGGAGGCCTCCAGACTGTTTTGAGACAGTTCCCTTGTTGGAAATCCTTGGCTCTTGTTAGTCAAATTAATTTCAGGTTCACATAATATTTAGTACCCCCTAGAATCCTGAGCAACCAACATCCTTGTTATACTAAGAAGCTCTTCAAATACTCCACATTTTTGAAATGTTTTAGGAACTTAAACAATGTTATGCTCTGGATCATTCTTTTATAATTAAAAAAAAGTTACACTTGTCAATGCCCTACTTTGTAATTTTTTTCGGTATGTCTGTCAGTAAATGTTACTTACATTTATGTTAGTAGAACTCAATGGTCAATGTAGAACTTGATGAACTTGCAGTAGGATTAGCTCTTGGAACAGTAGGCATTAGTTTTCTGTGCTGGAAAAACTTGAGTCTAGACTTCTGCCGTTTAGGATGTTGTATTCAGTAGCAACTGCTACTGAGTGCTGAGAAATCTGAGAAATTTTTTTTTTTTTTTTTTGCAGACAGTTGCTCTGCCCTGTCAAAAGCATGTTTCTAGGGAGAAGAAAAAGTTCATCCAGATGTAGTGACTGAGTATGCAAGGGAAAGGAAACAGAAAGAAAATGCTGTAAATATTCAATTGCTATACAAGAACTTCATGTCTCCAGAGATGAGACAGTAGCTGAGAGCTTCCTCTGCACGTATCGGGTGAATGGTGACTACCTGCAGGGCAAATGGTCTTAAGGCTGTACACTTTCTCAGCCAGTTTCAGCCTATGTCCCTGCACCCCTTTTTATAAGAATTCTTTTTCTTGCTTTTGCAATTTTTTAAAGTTGCAATATTTTAAGTTTTTAAAATTTGTCAAGCAGCACTATAGAGATGAGCTGTGTATCATTGCGAGGCCAGGTGTGATTCACTTAAAAATGGAAATAATCTGAAACACTGAATTTAGCTGAGACTTTGCAGACTGTTGGTTTTATTAAAATCTTTTACAGATTAATAATTGTCACAAATACAGCTCAGATCTTTGGGCTGCTATGATCTATAGTACAAAATCTCAGCATATATTTGTAAATCTTTTGAGTGAGTGCTTTTACATGAAGTTGCCTTTCTCTGTCGGATAACAGCGTGCCTCTTTACTACTTTTCTATTTTTCAGAGACACTAACAACTCCTTCCACTGATAAAGAGCGGATGTTTTAAACTGCTTGATTTATATGAGTTACCAGGTTGGTTACTGGCTTCCTTATTCTTCCCCTGTATTTGACAATTTTAGAAGTGTCAAAATGTCTTGTTAACATTTAACCACCTTCTCTTGCAATCTTTTCAGGCAGTAAGAAAGATGGAACAGTTACAAGATTCAAATATTTTCGATGTCAACTTTCTTCCAAATTTGATTTTTTGCTGCTTGCACTTAGATAATACCTAACATTGCCTCGCTGCTGTAATGAATTTCTTTGTACTGGACACATAATAATCAAACTTATTTTATTATCACCGGAAATTAGTAGGTGCTAAAACCTCCAAGAAATGTGTAAGATTCCTAGTAATTCCAATGCATAAGTAGTTTAACATTAGTGAGGAAGACTTGCAGTTTTACATCCACATTCTGAGCATTTAGAAGCTGGTGTTAGGTTATCAGTAACTAAAACATTTGTGGCTCCTCCTGCACATACACAGTGTGATATGCCTGATCTTTAGGAAGACTAACCTGGTGAAGCAGTTCTTTTCTTCTCCATTAGTTATCCACATGAAGGTGACACAGACTGCTATCACCTGAAACTTTTAAACATTCTTTTCATAAATACTGATTCAGTGATGCTGAAAAATAGCCAGTTTGTGCATCTTGTGCTACTGAAACTCCAGGGATTATAGGAACTGACAAGTGGAAGGCAGAAGTAATATACTGAATACTTGTAAAATTGTAACTGGATTTTTAAAGTCTCTAACACAACTGCCTGATTCCTTGAACAAAAATGCAGTGTTATATGAGCAATTTAGCTATATGCAATAGACATATCACTTTAAATATATTGCTACTAACAACATAACCTATTTCTCTCTCCTATCCCTTTGTTAACATGGCTGTCAAGAACAGGAAAGTATTCCAAATGCTCCTCTTGCACTGCAAGAAGTAGCCAGGAATTGTTCAGGAGGTGCTTTCACTTTACGGTTGGGCTGTTCTTAAGGTTTGCTGCTGTTGAATTCTGTGTCGTGGTTTAACCCCAGCCGGCAACTAAGTACCATACAGCCACTCGCTCACTCTTCTCCCACCCTCCGCTGTGGGATGGGGAGGACAATCGGAAAAAGGTAAAACCTTTGGGTTGAGATAAGAACAGTTTAATTGAAATAAAATAAAATAATAATCATAATGATTGTAATGAAAAGGGAAATAACAAAGAGAAAGAAAACCCAAGTGATGCACAATACAGTTGTTCACCACCCGCTGACCAATGCCCAGCCCAGCCTCGAGCAGCAATCAGTGCCTCCTGCCCAACTTCCTCCCGTTTATGTACTGGCCATGACGCTCTATGGTATGGAACATCCCTTGGGGTAGTTTGGGTCAGCTCTTCTGGCTGTGCTCCCTCTCAGCTTGTGATGCACCTCCTCGCCGGCAGAGCATGGCAAACTGAAAAGTCCTTGACTTAGGGTAAGCACTACTTAGCAACAACTAAAACATCAGTGTGTTACTGACATTATTCTTATACTAAATCCAAAAACAGCACTGTACCAGCTACAAGGAAGAAAACTAATTCTATCCCAGCTAAAACCAGGACATCCTCCTCCTGTTCTTGGCTAAGTGGTCTTCTGCCAGCTCTGATGCCTGTCTCATTCTTACCTTTCACCTGGATGATTTAACTTGCTAAATTGACAGCACCCCTACCAAAAAAGTCAGACTTCTCCCTTCTCTTCTCCCTCTTCCCCTTTTATTAGTTAGTTTTATTAGTATTAGTTTTTGTCCTTTAGTAGCCTGAACCTGGTCACTGAATGGTTAGAGAAATGCCAAAGTAGATGGAGCATATTCCTGGGAGAAGGGGAAAGACAGCACTGCCGGCTTCAACAGAAGTCACACGTCGGCCAAAATGTAATGAAATCTCACCTTTAAAACACTTTAGTGCTGGACCAATTATATCAGCATGAAGGCTGAACTGGCATGGATTTTAGATATAGGTGGAAATACTGAGTAGCTCTAGGACTCAAGCTAATGCACACTGTGAAGATCATTGACCTAAGTGCACATACGAACCTCTTTAGTTTCTAGACACTAATAATTACTAAAATAATGTGTATTATACAGAGATACAACATAAATTAACATAATAAACACATCACTTTACAACAGCATCTTGTGAAATGGTTTGCCACATACTGCCAAAATAGTGCATTACATCAGCTTCATGGGCTATGCTGAATGTTTTGCTTAAGTAAAGTTATTTAAATTCTTAATGTGTTTTTTCTTCAATGAGGCAGGAAAAAAATACTTGTAATCGAGGATTAATGATGATGGTCTCTGAGATGCTGATTATTCTGCATGGGTTTTTGGGGTAGGGGGTTGTGGTTTTTTTTTTTCCCCCCTACCTTGAGCCTATCTTGCCGCTGTTGTTTTTCTGCCATTGCTGCTCTAGGTCCAGGCAGGATTCTCCAGGCACAACTTTTTTAAAGTCTCTGGTTGTCATCTCAGTGGGATTTTCCTGTTGTTCTGTTTCCAGAAATGCTTTTTTGAAACTGTGTGTTAGTTCCTTGTTAATCATAAGAATGATGTTTGCTTTTACCCGATACATTTGTACCTTAAGTTTCTTGAGGCAAAGGCCCTCTTTTACTTTGAGGTGACAGTCATGTTGTAAAGGCCCAAAAAACACTACTGATTTTTGCTCTGTCACTGTAGTGTAAGAGGAGAAAGGCAAGAAAATGGTGCTTCATGAGCCAGGCTTTTACTGTTTTATGGTGACAGATAATGGTAATATTTACTACTTATGAGCCATGCACATAAATCTACATATTTATGTAGTAATGAATAACGTAAAATATTGTGGCATTTCTAGTTAGAACATAATTGCCATGTATATTAACACAGATCTGGGATCTGGATGTCAAAGAAAGTGAGCCAAAAATAAAGCTGTTGTACCAAATTGATTGAGAATATTTTAAGAAGCTGTAATATGGGAGTTTCTCAAGGAATAGGCTAAAATACTTCTGTTTATAGCTAATGACAAAGTAAAGATGATAAGCAGTGTCATACTTACGGCTGATTACATACTGCAAAGTTAACTGTAGACTAGTTCCTGTTCTAAATTTCTGAAGTGTATTAATAGCTCTGTTCTTTAGAGTCAAAGCAGACGACATTAAATTAAAAGAAAAAGGTATGCTAGACTTGGTTTACATCTTGTCTGAAATTCTGCACCTCCTTCCCCCTTACTCTCTCATCTCCTTTCCCATTTTCCAATCTAGCTTAGTCTAAATACACCAAACCTGAAATAAAATGAGTATTTTTCTTTTCTCTACCACAACACCTGCCTGTCATTGCACCCCCTGCCCCAACTTTAGAGCATTTGCACTGTTTACACTCTGCTTGTTTTTGAAAGCCACTCTCCTAGTCCGTTCCTCATCCAGTGCCGCATCCCTGTACCTTATTCCCCTGGTTTTGCTGCCTCCTTGTCCTCTGTGCACTATCTTCCCCCTTGAATGACCCTCAAGCACTTGCTGCGGGCTTCCTGTGCTCGTTGATGAAGGTGTGATGGTCCTGTGGCAACCCCAGCTTCCGAATTCTGTTGTTGACTGTCTGCAGGTGTAAGCATGCTGGGAGCTGTTGGGTAAAGTTTCAGAAACTGCTAGTCTTCCCCATCCAGAACTGACTTGAGGAGGGCTGAATAGATGAACCCAGGGAGTGCTACTTTCTGATGTGCCTTCTTCATCCTTCATGTCCCATGTATGGAGTACTGGCCCCAAGAGACCTTGTCTACAAATGTATCAGAAATTGTGCGATGGGAGACTTGAGCAAGACCCGTTGTGTGTGAAGAACAAGATGTAGCAGTGAGGAGTCCAGGTAATGGGGATGGTCTTGGTGCTGAGATGGGGGTGGGAATGTTTGGGGTTATGTTTTTATATAGATGTGTATACAGGATGAAAAGAGACTTTAAGTTTTGCTGGATAATGTTGAAATGGCAGTAGCAACACTTGAAAAACCACACTCCGAAGATTTCCATTTTGTTGATGTGCAAAGCCAAATGAGATTTTTTTAGGGGTTCTGACCCTCCCACATCTGCCTCGGCCTGTTTCTCAGGCAGGGTACCAATTGAATATGGCAGAATTAGTAGTTAGTTTGGTTTGGTTTAGATCACAAAAATCTACTGATATGCTAAAGGAAGGGCTAGCAATGCGAAAGGATCAATTGACAGGAGAGAGGGTGATTGCTAGTGTCAAACAGGGAGGGTATTTGTGCTGCTCCCAGGGTTTTCTGAAAACAGTTTCTTTCAGCATGTTCACTAACAACCTTGAAGGTGAGGTTAATTTGATATTGATCAGATTAACAAATGTAAAATCTGGTAAATAAAAGCAATTAATTACAAATAGTGAGGAGGACAGTAGTTTGTTGTTGAACAAAAGTGAGGGGAGCTTTAACATAAGGAAGAACAAGATGCTACAGAAGTGCTAATGCTGCTGAAGTTAAGGACTAAGTTGTGACTCCTAATTATTTGCTAGAGAGAACTTCAGTTCCTCTTGGAGGGGCTCTTTGTGCTTCAGCATTTGATGCTGTTCATCCTGAACTAACCACTGAAACTTAGCAGAAAATAAGGTCTTACCTCCCAGGATTTCTAGTTGGATTGCAGGTACGCAGACTTTCTTTACAGGCTTGTATTTAATTAGGGGAAGGGAGCTCTGGAGCGGTCACATGTATCACACTTGCTAGACTTTCTGGAGACTCCCCTGCCTATCAGAAAAGTATTTAAGAGATGGATTATAGCAAAATGAGGATCAAAAAACTGGAAACATGGAACTCCAGAGACCATACTTAGGTATAACTGGCATCAAGGCTTGCCTAAAATTTCTCGAGAGACCTCTGGGTCCTGGAAACCAAGGGCTCAACTCCACAGCAGTTCTTCTTGAGAGTGCTGTCTTCTAATCATGGCCTGTGTTTTAGATGAATACGCAGGTCTTAGTCCTAACATGGCCTAGGAAAGCAGAGATTTTGAGGTCACTGTGTCCATGTTACGTTAAAGTACTATAATACTGTGTCATGTTCTAGGTTATTGAAAGAGGCAGAAGGGGGTTAGGACTTAAACAGTCTGTGTCTCAGCCTTGGCTGCAAACTTGGGGGTCAGACACATGAGTATCTCTATGTTTAATATGAGTATTAGTCTTTTCTCTCTGGCCTCCCCAGCAAATATTCTGCCTTCTCGCTGAAGATCTTCTATGTGAGGGCAGGATATGGGGTACCTACACATTCTCATTTCCTTGACTCGTGCAAATCCTGATTCATTCCTAATGAACACACTTCTCCAGAGATGCTGACAGGTCATGAGAGTAAACCTAGCAGCACACCCAGTGTGCTCCCAACGTCCTCCCAGTCCACGATCCTCTTCTCTTCCAAGACAAACCCTGTAGTCTGTTCTTTAAAGCATGCTCTGTTCTGGGAGATGCTGAGATTTATGTGAAGTTTCACAATCCTAACAGGAGGAAGCTCCAGTTTGCATTGTGCACTACCATCTGAGTGGAGGCTTTAGGCAAATGCTTTCTCCTGCTGTTCCTACTTTTTGTGTCCTTTACATATAAATGAGAATATGGGAGAAAATCGGCAAGTGAACCCAGACCATTAGATTTCATTCAGTGGGCAGAGACGGAAAATGAGGCAGTGTTAACTGCCTGCCTCACTGTCTTCCTCACAGTCCATCCTCATCCCACGACTCCACTGAAAGACTTTTCACATTTCTGTATTAGAAATAGCATTAGCAGGGAAAAAAACCCACCACTCTCCACTCTATACATTGCAGTTGTATTATCCTTTCCTAGGTACCTGTTTTGTTTTTAAGAAAAATAATAGAAACACTAGTGGGGAAAGACAGAGCACAAGCAATTCCCACTCTTCCCTTTGAAGTGAGCAGTTTAAAAATGGGCTTATTTTGTTAGAATTCAGGGTAAGTGCTTTTCAATAGATGAGATATGCTTTTGCTCAGTTCCAGTGGAGTCCACCAAATCAACCTCCCACTCAATTCAATTAATTCCCTCCCCCCTGTGTGTAAGGAGCAAGGTTTGGACATAAAAACACTGAATGTAAGATTAAAATGTCTACAGAGATGATCAGAAAGGAGTCTGTTTTAATAACAGTCTCAGATTGCTGTGCATGAGATGTGGAAGTAGGAGGTTTAATCTCAGTGCAGTGCCTTTACAATTATAATCAGAATTGAGCAGAGTATTGGTCAATAGGAAATGTGCTCCTCAGGGTAGGGAGAGTACTGTAACAAGAATTAAGTCTCAGGATGTTAGTGAAGGAAACCATCTGAAGAGAATAATCAGCTGCGGTAGTATGGATCTCAGGTTCACAGAAAGAATTGTTCAAAACTAAACAAAAACCCGTAGCAAGAAGCAGCAGAAAATTCACAGAGATTTAGATCATCATTGTGTGAACAGGAAAGAAACACCGGTTCCAAGTGCATGCTTTCCTTCAGTGAATTTTTTGCTTTGAGATATTTACAGCTGGTGCCAAGGTAAAAGGAAGAAGTTATTCACTCTATCTTTCCTTATGGCTGAGATTGGTTCCTATAAATCAGCACAGGGTGCATGGAACTTGTCGTTAATTTTAGGCAGGTCATGGGTTGTGGAAACATATAAGGTGCTAATTGAAAATATCATTCTGCAGATCTTTTTCCTTCTTAATCTCCCAGGCTAAAAGTTTGCTGAGTTTTTCCTCTTTTGTCACATAATGCATGTCTAGTCTTTTAAATTAACTTTGGGTGCTGGTGCTGAGTTATTATGTAGATGCCAAGCTTAAGACCTGTTATTATAAAGTTTTGGACTGTTTGCCCTTATTTCTGTTCACATCTATTATGTGCATTATTTGGAATAAGAGATTAAATATAATTATCATGAGTTCACTGCTCCTACTTAATACAATTGTGTTTTGTGATGAGAATCTTACAGTATCTTTTAAAACTCTTGAAGACTGAGGTAAGGTATAACTTTATAAGGTGCTATAATTCTCTGCTCTAGAGATGTCACTGAATTTGTGAGTGTGTGTTTTAAGCCAAACTGAATTATTTCTGAAGTCATCAGAGAGAACTGGAAAAATTCACCAGAGGAAGAGGAGTATTTGCAGTCAGAGACCAAACATTAAGATAAGGAATATAACCTCTATGTACTTTTAACCTTATAATGAAGGAGTATAGGCTCTGCAGGTACAATCTTGTGGAGTCCTTGAATATCCCAAATATCTGATTAAGGGTATATGTATAGAAGGTGTGAAAAAAGAGAGGAATAATGTGGGTACCCATCTCTTTATTTGCAAGTTCCTGCTAAGATGTGAATTCCATTTCTTGTATCTTTTGCTGCCCTCTCAGCAGGGTCTGTACTCAAAGGAAAGATGTAAATGATATAGTTACGAGTTTTGACAAAAGGCACTTGGATTTATTCTTCGTACTCAAAAGAGAGGAAATGATCAGCAAAAGTCACTTGACAAAACAAAATTTAGTTGAATTATGGCACATATTCATGGAAATGTGTTTATATTTCTGCAGGTTTTGACCATCTACAGTATTTAGCACTTCAAACTTTCACATCAATATATAAATGCTAACAATTCTGGATGCTCTTCATGCCAAGGCAATTTTCTGTGGGGGTAAGCTATTGCTTTAGTGCCTTTCTAAAGCTGAAAGTTTTTTAATATCAGTCATTAATCACTATTGCTAGTCCTTCATGATTTTAATTGTGCAGTACAGATGCCCGTTTCTTGTGCAGAAGAAGCAAATGTATAGTGTGGATTTTAGTCTGTTTCCTTAGGTCAAACCTTAGTCATAAAATAAGATACTTGAAATTACCACTTCAATTAAAAAGAGAATCTTGTTTCAAAGAACTGATAGTTATGATGTCTTTTCCATAAATCTATCTATTTATCTATGTATCTCACAGCTTCTGAATAATGAAATCACTAATTGGGTGCAAGGAAGCGGGATCAGGCCTTGTCTTTGAAAGCTGCCTCTGCTGGGGAACAGTCCTGCAAGGCCAACAGCAACTAGGTAACCCTGTCAGTCATACCACGTCAGACTGGGATTGCCTAGGAAATGATGTCAGAAATACCAGATTGGGGCACAGAAACCAGCAAAACTGGCACCAATGGGTGCAAAAGTCATTAGAGGCAAATTGTTTATTTTGTGGGAGGGCAGGACAGAGAAAACAGGGTCAAATAATGGGAAGAGGTGTGGTAAGGTACGCAAAACTCCTCCATCTTACTGCAGGTTACAGGAATAACCTCCAAATACAAGAGCTGCAAGATGTAGCCAAAAACTTGTGAAGCTGAACACCATATGAATATTCTGGAGTGAAAGTAGTCTAGTTGTTTGAGAGTTCAGATGTAGATGATACTAGTTTTGCTTAAAAATATCACTGATCCTCTGGAATTCTTGAACAAGCTATTAAGGAATTACCAAATTATAGGGAAATACTTTTTTTTTTTTTTTTACATTTGCTTTCAAGGCAAAGGCGTATGATGCCACTATGTCTTGAGCAATAAATAAGCAGATGTCAGCAATGTAGCCTGACTGTGTTCAACATTGCTTGAGCTGCCTCTGCTTCCACAGAGCCTGAAGCTGCAGCAAGTACCGTGGTGCCTGCCAGAGCATCAGCTTGAAATACCAGTGAAAACCTCTGGAGTGGTGGGGGGAGAAGTGCTGTGGGTCTCACCCACGTGTCCACCAGAGCTAATCTATCCTCGTGGTAATAAAGGTTTCCTTTCTTCAAATGAGAGGACAGACCTGGCCAGCGCTCCCAAGAGGGAGAAGGGGCCTGAGCTATACTTCCAGTCACTCTGACTGTCCCAGGTGGATTATTTGGATGATTGCAGGATCATTTGGTGGCTCTCTCTCATAAGGCACCTTTGAACCCAGACTGCCTTAATCTAGTTCTGAATAGAAGTTAATTTAGAACTCTTCAGAAGCTAATTTAGAGAGATATTACTGAGCTCTCTTCAAAGGAGCAATCTTTTAGGATTCCATTTCTAAATTGTGATTTTTCTTTTTACTGTGATTTCCAGGCTCTGCTTCAGGGAAAAATGTCTTGGTTACTATTGTAGCACATCAGATGGCGGTTACTTGATACCTTGTAAGCAGTGCTCGGTTCTGCTGGAAACACGGACGCTACCTTTACACAACACAAGGACAATCTATATGTGGCACATCTGTGTGATGACCCCACTAGTACAGGCAAAGATACCAACAGTAACTTGCGGTGGATTCCTGGACTGCAGCAAACACCTAATCTTGTATGTTTTTCCCCAGGAACATCACAGTCACCATTCTTGTTACATACCCCCTAAGTGCCGTTTGTCATCTTGTCACCAAGCAAGCTCCTGAGGCCCAGTGATGGTATTCGGACAGACCCCATGCCACCTCCCACCCAGACCTGCAACTTTCTGATGAACATATGGGTTATGAACAGCATGTTCCTAGGAGGGTAACAGGAGAGGGCTTGCCTAGAAAGGGAACCAGATACTGTTTAAAAAAAAAACCCACAATATTTCCAGTAAGAAACATAAGAGCAACTGACACTGGGTTTTCTGGAACACTCTTGACGCATCTTAATTGCCAGCTGTCTGAGGACTTTGAACCTCATTCAAAACTTCAGGCTTTTGTGTCTTGAGGCCACCAGATGCTGAAGAACGAGCAGCAAACACATTTGAGGCCATGCAAGCACCAGAGGATGGGCATCTGGTCTGTAAGTTGTCCCTCTGGCCTCTGATTTCTTTTGTGAGCGTAGGGCCTTTGCGCAAATCATTGCGTCTCTGCCAAGTTCAGAACAAGGACTGAGTTGCTACCTAACTGCAAGGTGGGAAAGATTACAAAAATACTCTTTGGGGCATTGACAGGACTACTGCTCTGGGGGGTTAATGTATTTTCCTACTGGTGCACCAGTGCTTTCTAACTGAAATGACTCTAAAATATTTTTTTATACTAATACAGGGTGAGAACAGAAAGGATGCGGTGATGAACCTGGAGTGAGCGAGCATCAGGGCTTCCACCCTGCAGTCTGAAGTGCAGCACCAAGATACCCAGGTGAGCACTCACCAGGCTACTTTAGTTGCAGGACCAATATGTGGCTTAGCCCAGGGCAGCTACCTTGCACAGAGCTCTTGTCTGCTGCAACTGGATTGTATCTACCACCTGTTCAAAGGCGGTATGGCCTATTGGTAGTATGATTTGTGCTAATCTTTAAACTAAGATATTTTAATTCGTATTTAGTATGAGGAAGAAGTGGGACCTTCGTTGTTAATATGGCATACCTTGCTATGCCCATGTAACCCAGTCTAAGGTCTGACCCTAAATCCCAACTGAACAGGACGTGTGCTGCTAAGGCCAGCAAGAGAAGAGCACTTGCAGACTTTTCTGCACAGCAATGCTCTCAGATACATCAGGCTGGTGGGTCTCCAGTTTGGGGAGCACTGCAAAGGCTGCGGGGTGGTACATGTCTACTTGAGTTTGGGTAGAGGCTTGAACACTGTTTCTGACTGTAAAAAGAGTTTGATTGCACTTGATAGGGGAACATGCAGAAATACAAGATCTAGGCCTTCTTAAAAGCTAGTACAAATCTATAGTGCAGGCGAGGTATATGCATGGCTCTGGACTGGGAATTGCATTGGAAGGAAGAAAACTAGATGGCTGATTCCCCCATGAAATTTTTAACTCCTTCCTCACTTGCAGCAGTGTCCAGTGGGTATCAAATTCTATGTCTGGGTCTGAATTTGGCAGCATTTCATAGGGAGTGATTCAGTTGTAAATACCGTATGAAACACAAGACTGAGTTTATACTGACCCAGTGCACTTGGATACACTTTCTTGCTGGAGTCCAGTATTTTCCTGGGATGTCAGATGGGAGCTTAATTCTTGTTTTCAGAGGGAACTTTCTTTAAAAAGTGTAATTAGTAGAGAAACTAACTTGAGCTAATATATTTTCTTTTTCTGTTACTCCTTACTATCAGATAACTAAGTTGATAAAAAAACCTGTTTTTAAAACACTGGATTACTCAGTCTTTTGCAGTTCCTTTTACAAGAAAAACGTGCTGAATAAAAAGAAGGCTAAGATTTCCAGTAGCAAGATAGGCCTGTAATCTTTGTGTCTATGTGTGGGAAGTACTTGAAAATTGCCTCCTACGGACAGATTAGTGACTTGTTGGTAGAGGGAAGTTTCTTAAAAATTATGCTTTGCGTAAACTTTAAATTGCAGAAAACATCTACTTCCCTGCAAACTTCATTATTTAGGTACAATCTGAAACAAATGTCAGGCTGACACCTCACCAATTGTTTGCTACTGACTCTCCTATTACTTTACAGATGTTCCAAAAGTTTTCACACCAGCTTCTCCAGAAAATAGCTAAAGGGGAGGGCAGGCTTCATTCTGTAGCATCATTGTTTTCGCAGGTACGCAGAAAGTTGAGTGGGCTGATCAAATGCTTCCCATCTGTCAGCTCATCACTGATAATAGGTGCTTGAAGAAAAATTGCAGTTATTTCACACAGCACTGGATGCTGAAAGTTCATATGTCAAGAAAAGATGGACATGGAAAGAACAGAAAGTGTTTCATAACAGACTTTTTTATCTACAAAAGACATCCCTGTGCTGCCCTGTTGGGGGTAGTTATCTTTTGTGCAGATGTGATCTTGGCTTAATTTGGACTTGCTGATGCTCATTGAAAAGAACATTACACTCAGTCTGGGCCTGCCTACCCTGAGACACTGAAACACAGAGCAGGATTTTTTTCCAGCAGTACTGAAGTCCACCTAAAGGCCGACAGAGTACTACAGTGCACATGTTTTCCTGATTTCCTGGAACTATAGCTCATTCCTGGGTGCCAGCTATTGACACCTCTCTCAAACACTCTGTATATTGCTCTTTCTTACCCACAGAGTTGTGCTGTAAGGTACAGCAGTTCCATAGGAGCAGCTCCATATATCCACCATGGATACAGGTTCCTGTGAATGCAGGTTAGACTCTATGGCTCTGTTGATTTTAATAATGAAACACAAACTTTCCTGGCTTTCCTTGTCTGAAAACCGTTTTAACAACCCAGTCAAATTGCCCACATCAGTGGTTTCCTGGGCTGCAGTTTATCCCAGATGACAAATGCAGAAAGCTGTGTTTAACCTGGATTAGAGGCATCCTGGAGTGTTTCAAACAGCTCAGTACTTACAGGTTTTGGTACAGCATGATGGTAGCATGACTAAGTTGTTAAAATGGCCAGTTTGCCATTCATAGTGCACCACTCATATAAAACTTGTCTTCCTATTGATTTTTAACAGCAGCTAGGCAGACTCTTTTGTGTGATTCATCTCCCCTAAATTTAGCTGTCTAAATATTAGACATCTCATCTGAACCAGCCATCTAGCGTTGTCTCAGAATTAGTCATCAGAGATAAGGAGCTCGTCAGGACAGTCTGACCTGTGTCATGATCGGTTTCTAGCAGAGATAGGGGGTTAAGTCACCTCTGGAGGCAACTTTTTCTCTACTGATTCTGGCTTAATTTAGTGACTTTTGACAGCAAGGTGAAGGAAACTCTAGCCTTTGCTTTGTTTTCCAAAAGTGTCTTTTCAACTGCAGTTATCAATTCCTTTTAATTATGAGGAAATGTCTTTTGTGTTTGAAGCTCCAAACCAGATTTGCTGACGTTATTTGTTTTTTATTACTTCCTCTTATTTTTTTACTGTTTTTTTTCTGATTGTGAATTAGAATAATTTCCAAGGTTGGGTGAAAAAGAGAACAGAGATGTTCTATATTCTTTATTTAAACACTTTTTTCCAGTAATCAATAGCATAACTAGAGCTACAGGTTTCAATGTTTTCTCCTTAAAAACGTAGATCAAACAATATTGTGAAGCCATACATCTTTCCTGTCAAACATTTAATTTATTGTGCTGTTCATTTATTGCTTGAGACTAGAGAACTATTGGTTGACAAAAGAGGATGGATGGCTTTTTTATTGAGTCCTTACACAGCTGGTAGCAGATAGCAAACAGGGGAAGGAAACATGCAAACTCATTTCCAAACTTCTAATAAGTCGTGGATGGATCACAAGGGGTTTATGCTAACAAATATTGCATTACATTTCCAAAGGACTGGGGGTGACAATCATTTGTCTCATTCACCATGGTTAAACTGAGCATCAGAAAGCAGGTTAAGAACAAACTTTTATGGTGATACACAACAGCTAATGTTATGGATATACACAAACAAACATCATGATCCGTTTCTAAATCAGTTATGGCTGTTGCTTGATCCCTCTGAAGTTAAAGCAATATTAGCATTAGAACAGTTCTTGTTTGATATTATTTATCCCATTATACTCCAGAACTCCTTTTCAGGTTAGTAGTTTATGGTAGTGGGAAAGTGATTTTAGCAGCTTACTTCTCTGGCAGCTCTGTCTGTGAATTTGCACAGGATGATCATGCTGTGGGCACAACTTTGGAGCCCAGATGCTGATGCCTCAGAAGTTCTTGGTCATGAGGCAGTAGGCATCCCTCAACCTCTTTTCCTGAAATCTCTCTTTCTCTGATCATTTTGAAGTACATAAAAAATCTTACTACTGCAGAAAAATACAGATGCTTATTGGTTTGAATTAATAATTTCCTGGATAGGCTATTTTTCTGGTTTTTGCAGTGTCAAGTTGCAGGTTTAATCTTCAGCTTTGGGGAACTTTTTGACTCTGCTCCTCTGCTTTTGCATCACCGTATCTGTCCCCATCTTTTTCTGTATCCATAATTATGTTGTTTCTGCTTGGTAATTTTACCCAACTGTCAACTTCATGTTCCCGCTGAGCATCTCATAAGCATGAACACCACCTTGATTGAATTTGTTTGCAAGGTCATTTACACTGTCAGCATTCAATGCATACTCTTACCATGATTCCTAGGGGAAAAAATAGACAATTGTCACAATTATTACTGGATTAGGAAAGGACCTTTCTTAGCTGGAGGGGGGGAAAGGTAATAACTGATCTATTTTAGCCAATTTCTGCTACTTTTGTTGTTAAGATATGAAAATGTAATTTGAAAAAAGGAAAAAATCCAGGAGAATTCTCATTATTTCTCAGCTGGGAATGCTTTGTCACTGTGATACTTTCCCCTTAAGGGAAGTTCTGCCATAACATTTAAAATATGTAATTTTTTTAATAATCTCTTGACCACAGGTTATCAGTGGGTATAAGCCATGCAATCTGAACTTCAAACCACTTTGTTATCTAGTAGCAGTAGAAGTCTTGTATATTCTCTCTCAATCTGTAGAGGGGGATGAATCCTATTTAGGCATAGCAATTAAAGGGATTGTGATTGGTTTCAAGTTAGACAATCCTGATGTATTGGTTCGAATAAAGATCTGCATTCTACAATTCTTTAACATTCCCAAGTTCCTTGTGTTTTGTTTTTTCTTTAATTAATCTTTTATTTAGGTGAATTAGTTAAAACTAATATTACAATTTACACACACATGCAAACAATGTGTAAACAACTGAGTAACTATTAGCAAAGAGAGTTGCAGAAGCCATTATGCTAATAGAAGTGTTTCTGCTAAACAGAAGGTGAATTAATGCATTATAAAATAATTCTTTTCAGAATTTCAAACAGTGTATATATGAAGCAAATACAAGTAAAATGATATCTGAGCTTTTTTAAGTGAAGTTAAATTTCTGCTTGGCCACATCTTAATAAACAGAAAGAAACTAAGACACATTTCTTTTATCTGCACAAAATGAATGGCGTTTCAATCAATAAACCTGATAGTGAAGAGTAAGCAGTTGTAAATATGTAGCTGCAAATGTCAAATATAGCAAGTGTTTAGAAATACATTCACAAAACTGGGATTGGTACATTTGTTTACTTTTTAGGCAAAATATTCTTGCATAGTAATCAACACTGACCATGAAAGTAACATGCAGAATTAATAATGTGTGGTTGATTTTTAAAGCAAAGAATGCTTTTATATCA
Organism: Cariama cristata; assembly: GCF_000690535.1. Taxonomy (NCBI): domain Eukaryota; kingdom Metazoa; phylum Chordata; class Aves; order Cariamiformes; family Cariamidae; genus Cariama; species Cariama cristata. Next base: position 38,682 of record NW_009614858.1, read on the forward strand.
CAACCTCATTATCCAGCAATCAGCCTGGTAAAATCTTACAAAAGGACTCATAAGTGGGGCAGCACAAGTCAAAATAATTACCTTTACTCCTGTTATATTCAGAAAAGTTCCTGTTTAGAATAGGTAGAAGAAAGGAAAAGGAATGGGTGGATGGGATATGCTGTAGCAGAACTCCCCCAGACTTGCCTTTTACCTGCACATCAGCCTACCTTGCAGGAAAAGCACTGGGCCAGATTTTGCTATTTGAAAGCTTTTACATACCTTACTTTAAAAACCTTATGAACAAAGGGAGGGGGCTATGCAACTTTTAAAAATTAACACTTTAAAATATCTACTTGTATACATCCCTGTGTGGAACACTTGTGTCACCTTGTCTTAAGAAGCTATTTTATGGAAACTGTGTTAGTGTTTTCCAGCACAGATTTTCTGTCTTCCAAGCTTCACGAAACCTTACATATAAATACATTCGTAGATACAAATCTTCAGTCTTTCATCCAGAGATAACCTTTGAGTTTGTGGAGACGGTGTCAGAAAATATTTTGACCCTTATTTTCCAGAGTTGGAAAAACTTACCCAGCTAGTCCCTTCTACATAGTTTTCTCAACAAAACAGTTTATGAAACTCTTCTCGTCCAATGGTAATTCTGACCCAAACTAGCAGCTTTTCAGTTTCCAGTGAAGCAAAGTTTGAGGTATGGAGTCAAACTAGCTTATTCTGGGACTGCACTTGTCCACCACGCTTATTGCGGTGTTAGCTGAATTTGTCTATGAGGACTTTGTTAGCGTAGCCTAGGGGGAAACCCGGCAGCACTGGGGCAGACCAGAGCAGCATGTCAGCGGTAGTAAGTTCCCATTTCTGTGTGTCAACAGCCCTCATATTCCTCTGTGATGGGCCAGCTAGCTGGACTGCAAAATATGACCTATCTTGAGCAGGTGCAGAAATTAAGTTATACCCTTTATTCTTCACCAGACCTATTTAGCTCACCCACAGCGCTGTCAACAGTACTTATCACAGACTGTTAATGAGCATTCTCAGTAACCAACATACTCCTCTGTATTAGTCCTATAGTTAAGAAATCTCTAAAGGGGCATGATGGTCTGCACTAACTCCTTCTGAGGACTATGTTTGCGTGCTCTAAGTCATTGGTAGGCATCACACAATCTTAAGCTTTAAAGGAGTGAGTGACTGCAGCAGCCATAGGTACCCTAGCCCTACCATCACATTCTCAGAGGCTTGTACTTTTCTGCATTTTAAGAGAATTAGTGCATTCAAAATCTTCACAGGGAAATGGAAAAAAAAAAATAAAAAAATCACACCCCAGTTACTTCATGCAAGCATGTTTGCAATTGTTTTTTCCATTCTTTGTAAAGAACTGTGAGATAAAAAGAAATATGGTTGAGAAAAGATCCATTAGAATTAAACTGCAGTCATTGTAAACTACTGTCAAACTTCAAGTATTTCTACTTTCCCTTTCCAAGTCCTTTTATTTTCTCAATAAATAATGGACTTGTTCAGTAAGTGAAATAGACTACTTCAGTGGCACATCATGTATTTTATTTTTGCTAAACTTTTGATTGTGCTTTTTATATCATGCCACTTAAAAAAATCTGTTCTGTCAGACTGTTTTTCATTTAAAGTTATTGCAAATTATTTGAAAGGTTTTGTTTGTCCCAAGTGCATCTTAGGTTCAGTGCAATAGATACCACTGAGTCCTTGATGGCATAGGGAGATAAAACACAGGATGGCTAGACACTCAACACTAGTTTCTGAAATTCCTGGTATGTCCTTCCCCACACTGCCTCCCTGTTTCCCCCCATAACCTTTTACACAGGTTTACATGAATTCTCGTGATTTTTTCGCAAGGTAATATAAAACCACTTTCCCACTCTTTTAAATGTCTAAGATGTACAGCAGGGAAAACACAGGAAAAGGTTTTCTTTAAAATAGCCTCAGCAGTGTTAAGGCAACTGATGTTTTATTATGTTGCCTGGTGAACTCACCCTAGAGCAAATCGTGCAGGAAGATGAATATGTTTTGAAGGCCTTTGAGAACAATGATTATTCTTCAAATGTATCTTAACTGCAGAAACATGCCTAAAAAGTAAATGTTTGATGATTTACACAGAGAAAAGTTATAAAGTGTTCATTGACTTTTAGCAAAGTTTCATTGCTTGTCTTATGTGTGAGCCAAAAAACATAGCTTTGTGTTTCCACCTATCTAAGTATTTCATAGGCGCTGCTGCTATACCCTTGCTGGTTTGATTTCCAAACTCCAGCTGGCACTTAGAGCCAGATTTTCATGATGTTCAAGAACATGCCTGTTGCTTACATGTCAGCCACCTCCATGTATAGGTGATGAAGTCTGTGTCCGCACACCAGATACTGTGCCCACCATTTAAATTTTAGCACATGATTGTCATGGAGTCTCAAGCACAGCAATCAAAAAAACCACCCCTTTGAGACATTTTTATATCTGAATCACCAAATATCCACTATGGTCTTTTTCCATAAGTCAGCATATTTCTCCATCCCCAAGCAATATGAAATAGTAAGAAAATAATAATTTCTGAAGGCAAAATGAATACTAGAGTTTGCTTATGTGTGTTTTAAGCTTGATTTAAACTGTAAATCTTGGTTGAATACATGTAGAATATATACTTTTTAAGTGTTCTTAAAGTTTAAAAGGGTGAGACGGGTTGTACTTTTTTTTCATTGCTGTCTTTTTGGTGCATCTTCACATAGGGATGTGTTTGCCTCTTGGGAAGTTGGCAATGTAAGTGGCTGACAAACTAGCTAATAAATCTGAGGTTAATAGGGCTGTAGACAGCAAAGTACATAGGCGTAGGAAGGATCACCAGCCACAGAATGCTGCACATCTAGAAGCTGTCAATACAGAGTATGAAAAATGCAAAGGACAAAGCAAAAGTAGGAGAAGTTCCAGCTCATTTTTCTGCTTGCTGAAGCAATCTCTCACATCAGCATACCCTGGTCCTCTAGGGAAGACATGTATTTAGGGCTTGATCTTGCTTTTACTCATGCCAGAAGAGCATGAGTTTTAACCCAAAGTGGACAGGATCAGGTCACTAATGACTGTGAGTCATTAGTGCAAGTCCCCCCGCAAAATAAAACTGGAAAAAGTAACAATGCTTCAGGTTACACCAAAATGGCATGTCTGTGTGAGAAGTAACGCTCTACTTCTTGTGGAAAAATTAGTTTGAATTCATTCAGAGGTATTTAGAGATGGGTATTAGAGCTTTTAAGCTGATTATTCTACTTCTCTTAATTAGTGGACAAAATGTCTGATACAGCTGCTGTGCACTCATAGTATTGAGGATGATTTCCATCTGGAGAAAAAAAATCTTTTGAAGAAAATTTCTCTGCAGTAAATTAAATATCTTGAAGTAGCTTGTGGCCAGAAATTTGGGTAAGTCAGCATGGTGATCTTGAATTCAACAGAACCACTGATGGCTGTCGCCTGTGACTGTCACTGAATAATGTAATGAAATTCTCTTAATGCATGAACACAAGTATGAAACAGGAAAGGGTGAAAAGCTGTTATCACTGCACCAAAACTATTCAAAGAAATAACAGTTACTAAAGAATTGCATCTTCCATATACTCCCCATTTGTCTAAAGCCACCAAAAAAATAGCTGACTGGAGATTTAAAGGTGTGCACATCACAGTACTGCTAGGGAAACCCTCCCTGTACTAGGAAGACTGCAAGGTTGCTCTGCTGGTTTCTTTGAAGGTGTGATGCCCTGAAGGCTCCATTCTCCCCTCTTCCTTCCCTTCAGTCTTCTCAGATGCTTTTTGATCATGGAAAGACCTTGCCAAAGGGTCATCATTTCAAAGAGAGTCAGGATGCCCCACGCCAGCTCGTCTGGAGTAACCACCTGCCTCTGGCCTCTTCTTGGATGCTGCGGACACCATCCCATCTCATGGCCTCGCACTTGGTGCAGAGCAGCAGCAGTTTCTGCAGACAGCTGCTTACAGCTGGGGAACACTTTCCACATGGCATGGAGAAGCGGGCAGTGGGGACTGAGGTTGCCAAAAGGTAAGTCCAGGGATCAGCCCTTCTTTGAAGGAGCAGCTGGCTGGGAGCTGTGCCTGGGTGGTTCACATGGGGCAGCTGCCTGCCATGGCTGTGCCACCACGAAGCACATCTTTTGTGTGTTGGTGTTGCAAGATTGAATTAGCGCCTTGAGTCAGGATTTGTTTTGTTGTTTTTTTTTTTTAAATAAGTTTGGAGCTAAAGTACTGGTTTTGGCAGGGATGAGAAGTAGCCTGCTTAAAGGGGGAAGGGACAAGACAAAGGCCCTATTAACCACAGAGGGCCACACGTTCATGTACAAAAGTCTTGTTCCTTTGGAAGGGTGATCTGAAGGGAGGCACTCATTGGAAGTGTCATGTAGGCACATTGTTTAGCACTGCATGAGTAATCCCCCTGGCTAGAAACTGAATTACGAGTGTGGTTAAGTGCCAGACTGGGGGTACTGGGGTCTGACAGATCTCAGCGTTACCTGAAACAACACTCTTACCCGAAACTGAAGTTCCCTGATGGATGTTGTGTCATCTTCTAAAAGAAGTTTCCACTATAAATATACACTGTTCAAAACAAGACAGAGCCAGGGTGTTAGTATATTCCTCAGGCAACTCAGTGGGCAAAGAGAGATTGCAGTAACAGAGGCGATTGTGCTTCTTTATACCCTAAAGATTCAAATTCTGTGATAGGATTAAGACTTGTCCACATCACTAATCTGATTTTACTAGTGCCTGAGATTTCCTTCCTTGTACCTAGACTCTTCACTAAGTCTTCGCATAACACGAAATAATTGTGCCCATTGTTGTTGATTCAGAAGAGGACGTATTCACACGCACACGCTGACACACCAAGACCTGCACTTGATTTAGTAGGCTGTGAAACTGAATGCTGTAGCCTCATTGGTATTCTGTTGTGGTTTTTTTTTTTTACCTGAACATTAAGTGTTTTGACAACACAGATGTTGGATATGTAAATAGTGCAAGTTCTGGTATTTCTCAATATTAACAGAAGAAATATGTACTCTTAAGGGGAAAGTGTTGATTGCCAGGCCCTGGAGTGTTTAACAGCAAAGAGAAGCTCCTATAGTTGTCTTTTTTTATCCTTAAACTTCTTCACTAAGCATCAAATATGGACCACTGTCAGAGGAGAGATACTGTATTAGTAAACCTTTGATCTGATACAGCATGCTTTCGTAGGCTTCCAAAACCAAAAAAAAACTATATTAAACCTTTAAATTTACAAAGACTTTATTTTCAGTATTATATTGACAATTGAAAGATATTTTTCATTTATTTTAAAATTATGCTCTCTTATTTCATACTCATCTTCTGCAAGGAAGTTACACTTCTTGTGCCTGTGACCCCAAAATCAGTTGCCAGAGAAATAAATGTGATGCCAGAGATTCAATCTGGGACTTCAGTGCAGGATCAAGTGCAAGGAACAAAGGAGAAGGTAAGTGGCCTTCTAAAATAGAAACGTCTGTTAGAAAAATCTGTTTGTTTTTGTCAGCTCTGTTTGAACAAATAGTTCCTGTGTCAAAATCTCCACTTAATAGGAGTATATGTGTTTAAGTTTTGCAGTGATTTTGTGCTTCTGGGGCTTATCCAAGTTCCACTGAAATCAGCTGAAAGGTTTCTATTAGTTTCAGTGGACTTCATTTCTGGCCTCCACTAAAAATCTTCATGTTTGGAGATACTAAACTGAAAAGTGGTTATCAAAAGTAGAAGAGTTTGATAATGTAAGTCACTTTCAAAGGATCCAGATCCAGAGTGTGCTGGATTCTGTGTTTTTGCTTTCTTTCAACCTCCATTAAACAGAAGGTGAGTGAATCTCTTCCTAGAGCACTTAGAGCAAGATTTTAAATCACGGGATGGTTGAACGCTGAAGCATCAGAATTGTTAGTTTCTGAAATATCTGAAAATCTGTCCTTCCTCAGAATTTCCTACATAAATTTAGCATACAATTAACTGTTGTACTTGCAAATGAGAAAAATACATTCTGCAACAAGATTTGTCTAGACTGCAAATTAAAAATGTTTAAGGAATATCATTCTCTAATTTTCACATTTACTTTCAGTGGGCTGTGGTTTCATAAATTATCAGTTTACCTCTTGCTTAGTCTTTGCTGTCTGTATGTTGGATATGTAAATCAGGCTAGTTGCCTACGCTCCCCATTGCCTATGGGCAGAAGCAGGCAGCTCCGACCAGGACAGGGGGTTTAGTCTGATGCACTGAATCATGTGCTTGGAGGTACCATTGACTAAGGCAGGAGTTTTAGAAACCAGCTGAGATCAACTTGTAGGTAGGTAAAGTCAGGTGAAATTTGTACTATCTTTAGCAAACAAGAAATGTGATTGGAAGCCTTTCTCTCTGACCTACAAGAAAAGATGTGCTAATAAGCAGCAGTCAATCCATCAGTCAGCGGATGGTTGTATTTTCACTGAAAGTGAGTTTGATGCTTAAAGGGGAGATGGATAATTAAGACTTCATCTTGCAAAATATTAAATATTGATTTGAGGAGATTTAGCACCAGGCATAAAGCTCTCATGAGAACTGGCAGCAACTGTCTAAAAGATTATAAAAGATTTTACTTCTCCATGTAGAATTTAGAATTTATTTTTTTATTTAAAATTTATGAAATGAAAGTAAAGTAAATCAGGAGGTAACTTCTAGCCCTCTGAGCCTGTGTTAGTTCTGCTCCATGTGGCCATTCAGAGTCAAAATGGATATATGATTTTTTTTAAGGTTTGTATTGGCTTTTGGCTTATTGAAGTGTCAGGAGGTTTATAAGCTCTTCAACTCCAATTTTGATTGTTTTATCCAACTACTGTCACTTCTTATCAGTATTAAAGGCAGAAATCAAAGCATGGGACCCATGGGAAGTAGCATTTCAAATGTACACCACCACTCTCTTTTGTCACTGTTCTGAACTATGCACCTCTGCTCCTGACAACAAACCCACAATGAGATAAGGAGGTGAGTTTCATACTTCATTAATTCATTTGTGAATTAAACAAAGGTGTTTTTTAACTAGAGTGTATTTCTTTTCACCTGCCTAGTCCTTTATGACTTGCGAAAATTGCTGAAGTACAGCAGGCATCACACAGGGTAACTTTGCCCTAGGCAGCCCGTTTCTGTCTTCAGCCTTTCCCTAATTGTACGTTGGGAATCTGCACGATTACGTTTGTTCAAACAGGCGAAAAAAAGTATTCCAGCTTAGCTGCATCTTGCAGACATTTCTCCCCAAGAGAAAGTAACCAAGATTTATTAACTGGATTTGAAAACCTAGCCCCAAGTGTGGTACTTTTTGGTCTGAGTAAAGTTAACCATATGTTCAGTGACCTGCGAGCTGCTCGGCACGGGCCGCCCACAGGACACTGCTGCTGTGCTGAGGATGCGGGCGTGAAGTGGTTTGAAAAACCCTGCCTCTGCAGAAAGAAAATGCCTCAGACTAAAGGGAAAGTAAGAGTTAATTCTCGCTGGGTGGTGTCTGGGTGGGTATTATGAGATTTTACAGGTGGGATCGTTCCCTATCATAGCTCAGCTACAAAAAATGGCAATGTCTTTGCTGAGTAAAATTGCAGTATTTTTAACTATATGCTCATGACTCCATGGTCCAATCTGTGGAATAATAGTCAGTCTTGTACATCAGGGGCTTTATTCATGGTAAAGTATTTGTGCAGCAACTTTTTTTTTTTTTTTTTTTTTTTGGGCGTTTTGGGCATTAGAAGGACATTAATTTTCACAGTCTGTTTTATTTGGGTTAACAAGTGTATTGAATTTAAGAAATGATATTTTCTGTGCTTTATTTACAATAGTTTCAAGCTGATCAAATCCATTTCAGAATGTTCCCCATTTTATGCAGACTCACTTTAAATAAGTGTAAACAAAATATGTTCATTTTACCATTGAATTAGCTTATTAGGTTTTAAAGGTGCATTTCCACTACACCATCAACATCAGTAAAGGAAAAAAGGGAGGAGCAGTGACAGAAAATCTATTTGACACAGTAAATAATTTCTTTGCATGTACGTATATATAGGTGTATGGGTTTATATGGGTAAAGTAATGGTGATGGCACTGATGGAGCAGACATATTTTAGCATTATAATGACAAAGCATAAAAGATGAGACACTTTAAAAAAAGATGATGTTTATTGGAGACTTGATTATTTCCTACCTTCACCAAATGGAAAATTGACTGAGACAAGTGAATCCAGCAAGTTAGGGTCCAAATTGAAACACTAAGTCATGTCTACATGGTAAGTAAAAAGTAATTAAAAAAAAGACACAAATTTTAGAGGAGGGAAAAGAGAGAGGCAATACAATTAGAAGTCAATACTTAAATCTTACTTTAAACACTGCAATTGCAAAAGGCAGATATTTCATAACAAAGATGTTGCAGTGGCATAAGCAGGGGAAAATGACACTAGGGTGAAGCAGGCAAATCTGTACATTTGCACATTTCTAAGTAAGCATATATAAAGATATTTTTGAGTCCTAGGGTTTTATTAAAATCTTTACCTTCTTTGACCGTTTCAGCTGGGCTATAGACCCAGGAGGGACATATGTTTTACATTATTTTTATTTTGACATTTTTATTGTCAAATGTTGTGCTCTGAGTTAAATTTTTTTTGTGCTCAAGTTTAGATGCTTGAATCTGGAAGTCCTTTTATTCATCCTGTCATGTGTCATTGATGTAACTGACTTCTGTGACAGTGTTGACAGGATTTATCTAAGAGTTTGCTGGACGGCACATTTTATAAAATCAAATATAAATAAAAGGGTCCATCATCTGGGGGATATGGTATTGGAAGTCAATGGGTGTTGAAGGTGCTTAGTTTCACAGAGAGCTATTCAAGAACTCACACAATCCCCTCTTACAGATTTCTCTCTCTTTGTGTATGACCATGTTCATATTCCCTTCAGGTTGGGGAGCAAAATGGTTTTTTTTCTTTTTTTCTTTCCTAAGACCTGCCAGATAATCAAATATGTACCTGCATTTCTTTCTGACATTTCAGAAATACTAAATATTGTATTCTGATGATAATGCTTTCTGAAGAAGGAAGGAGATGGCCCATTTAATAATGTATACTTCATTTACAGTTTGGAGCGTTAGCCAACTACTTGTGATGATACTTCTTCCAGTCATAATACTGATATATGCAGAGTTCTAACTACATTTTTAAATAGAAAAACAACTGAATGATACATTCAAAATAATTCATGGAGAGGAAATAGATGTATTTCAGCATGGGAGAATATTTATGCATTATTTAACAGCAATAATGTTTGAATTCATACATTATGCAAATGCCATTATAATCAGGAAAATGAAAGAACTTGGACTGCTGCAACATCTTTAAATCTACCATTAGGTACTTATTTGTGCATATCATTTAATACTGCACAATGTTACAGTATGTCACTTGAAGGGAGAAGTTATCAGAGACTAACAGGTTATAAAAAAGTAAAGCTGATGAACTCTGATTGCTACCTTGATGCTAATGTCTATAAATTTATCAGCAAACAAGAGTAAGGACTTTAATGGTAATTTACATAAACTCTTCTTCTGGAGATAAGTTACTGGGGTTTTACACACAGTTCACATTTTGCATTGTGATCCTTATCCGTACCCACCCCCACACGACAGACCAGCACACAGCGTGGGCTGACACTGCCAAATTGTATTTTCTTAATGTATCAGCAGCTATGTTCCAAAACTATCAAAACCAGCAAGCCTGACCATATAACACCAAAGCTGCTTCTGCCTCCTCTTATCTTCAAGACAAACTATATATAAAAAAAAAATTCAAAAAGCCTGTAATTTGGTGAAGAGCATTAATAGACCTTCCCTCTAACTAATTAGATCTGTTTATATCTCTGCTTAACTAAATTCATAAACCCACATATATGTATGTGCGCGCTTCATCACAGTATTTTTGTGCCACATTTCCATTGGAATGTCTGTGGTTTTGCAGCCAGCGTGGACGTGCACGTGTAGCCCGTGGGCAGAGGAACAGAAGAGGTCCATGCGCTGAGCCCGGGCAGGCTCTGTCTGACTGCCCTGCTCTGGGGCTGCTCGGGGCAGGGAGTACAAGCAGGGGCTTAGAGCTGTGCCCGGGTGGTTTTGGCAGAGCTGGCCCCCCGCTGTCGGGCCCATGAGAAGAGCAGGTTTCTGCCCCAGTGCTGGATGCCTCCTGGTCTCCCCCTGCCACTCCTGCTTTTGTTTCCTTAGTCTATCCATTTTCATTAATGGTTTCTTTTCCTCCTGGTTTTAAATACCTCCTCCATTTCTTTATTTTACTCCATTCAGCCAGGCTTTCTACCAACCGCATGATCCTTACAGCCTTTCCTCTTCGCTCCCTTCACGCATTAATGAATTTCTCCTCCAAACGATATACAAAGTCATCTGTAGCATGTAGTACTCCCGTGTTATGAAACAGAAACACAGCTAGTCAGACCTCTGTCCTCGAAAGTGTCTGGGGTGTTATCTCTTATTTTAAGCCTAAGAAGTTGAGGGTTCAGCTCACTCTTTGGAGCAGCAATCTTGTGTTAGACCCACAAGACTGTCCTTTTCCGCTGGCGTCAGCCTTCAGTACACAGGATGCGCCAGCATCACCCTGCCCTTGCTGTCCCACTGGAGAGAGCCAAGAGGGGTGCGAGATGGGGAGGCTGTGCATTCAGTTCTGCCGTTTGCCCCTCTGAGGCAAAACTCAAGGAGTTCACTTGCTGCCCACCTTCACAGCCACTCTGGAGCTGTGTTTGTATGGACTTGCTCTGGCTGATCTCCAAAATCTCAGGGTCTCTTATGTCTGCACATATGAAAAGTACAAATGCACAGGATACAGGAAAAACAGAGCAGACAGGTGGTCCTTATCTCATGGAGAATGCTGGAGCTTTTGGGTCTGGTGATGTTGGTTTAAAAAAAAGCCAAACAGACAAACCAAAACTGCAATTTTTTTCTGGTCTGTTCTTCCTTGCTCTTAGGGGAATGAGAACTTGAGAAGCAGCAGTGCAGATTATCTTGTGCTTTTCAGTCCCATATCCTGGAGGGAATGGGCTGTGGATGATTTTGCCAAATTGGAAGTAAACATTGCATCTGATTTTTATTTTTTTTTTATTTTTTTCCCCCTACTAAATTTTAGGCATGCTTAATATATTGGTGGGAAAGATGAAAGACAAAGTAGCCTTCCTAGTCAATGATGCCTCTGCCAGGTCCTTTCTTATCTGGCTGATTTTTAGGTCAGCATTTGGGAAAACAAAGCCATTGGTAGTCACAGGGGTGTATAGTGATGAAAGAAGAGCTAGATGTTCCCCTTGTAGTCCATGAGTGAACAAAATTTCTTCCAAATTATTCATATTGCAAAACTTTTCATTTTTAATAACTAATACTTGTTAATGATAAAAATGAGAGCAAATAGAAATGAAGAACAATTATACTGAGAGAGCAACCCATTTTCTTAACCCAGTAAATAAAGCCGGCCCATCACTTGTCAAGGAATGATTTACAGAAATGGACAGCAGAGGGAAATTTACACTCTGATTTCCATGTGTATTTGTTGTATAGCAAGCAAAAAAGAATTTGCGTGCAGATGGCATCAATCCGGCGTGTCTCATAAACACTATATTCCCATAATAGCTCAGAAATTCAGAACAGGTCTTCTTGCAACTGGGTGGCATTTGGACACATTTTGGGTGCTCACCAATTTGAATCCAGTCCACAGCCTGGAATTTTTACTGTGTTAGAGTCTTCCAGAAATGATTACTTTTTATGGCAGAGTGGATGCAATACTGTTTGCTACTCCATCATAAAGATTGTGCCAGGGCTTCTGCTATAAAATCTCTATTGCTAACAAGAAAACACAATTCAACCAATATATTGTGCTCCTGGCTAAGAACTGGCATGCAAGAATTCATCCTGGAAATTTTTATTTGCAGCGAATGATACTAATTTCTCAGAATGCAAAATAATGCATGTACTCTCTTTTGTTGAATATTAACTAATTTTTATGGCATTGTAGCAATCAGTTGCTGTAATGCTTGTTGGGAAAAGAGAGAGTGACAGTAGGATGCAGCAGGCACCAAGGGTGCAATACAAACATGTGCCCACTCCACTGCCAAGCGGAGATTGCCAGCTGATGATGAAGAGGAGACCAGGCTGTAGAAACTGGAGTCAATATGTCATGCAGTGGTAAATCAATTAATGAGATATTAACTTTGGAGTGGTTATAGTAATGTCTTTAGTGCTGACCTCCTTGTTTTAGATAGCTTTGACAGTGACAGCTGACTGCTGGCTATAGAAGAAGAAAGTGGAAGCTGATTACACCTACAATCATTTTATGGTACCGTTAGACTGGTGGTTGTGCTGTTTGTGCATAGGTGAACTGAGGTTTAAGTTAGTGTCTGGTGCATTTGCACATCCACAGTGCCTGAATGCAGTGAGAAAGCCCAGCCATAGCTAAGAAAACATGTTCACATCACTTGAACACTTCCTCCTGGCTGGTGTGCTCCTTTTGGTCAAGCAGATGGTACAGCGTTTTGTAGAAGCTGTCCAGCGTGTCTGTGTTTTCCCTCTGATTACAGCTCCTGAGATGAAATGTCAGAAAGTGCCAAATCCAGCCAGACCTCTGTATGATTAAAAAGGGTGCCATCCCCACCACAGAGAAGTGCCAGAATTGCAGCAATCACTCAGCAGAGGTGCTTGGAGAGACCGAGAGTGTCAATGGTATGGTTAACCCTGAAGCTGTCACGCTGTAGAAATCATCTCTTTTGCCTAATGCAACCCTGTTGTTTTGGCAGCGTGGGCAAACTCCAGCTGGAGGAAGCGCCTTGCTGGCTAAAAGAATACAGCCTCCTTCTGCAAAGTTATGAGAAATTAAGATCAGAGCTTTGGATTTTTACAGACTTAGAAGAGGTCTTCTAAATGATGACCATAAATTCTGCGCAACCAAAAAATTACAAAGTAACTGCTTTGGGATTTTGTTTAATCGTTCAGTAGAATGCCTGCATGTGGAAAAGCTTTTCTGGGCTATCTCCTTTTCTCATCTCTTCCTTCTTTGGAGTAGGACTATGGATGATCTTACTCCTGATAGTTTCCGATTGTACTGAGAGCATGCTCTAAAATCCACTGAGGCCAAGAGAAAAATTCCCTGAGAGCCCAAATTCCAAATTTCTGTAGTTTTCTCCATTCTAGATCATCTAGTGTCTGTCCCCAGTGCACCAGGATAGGTCCAGAATACTTGCTTTTCAAAACAGAAAAATTAACTCCAATGTGAAACTTGGCACTGACTTCAAGAGGATTACCCCAGTCAGCTATGTTCTGGCAATCCTCACTTACAGCACAGTTTTAACATATGTTGAATTTTATGCTGATAGTTTGCATATTCTTATACTAAATAAATATGTACATTTATGTACACTGTGATGTAATGGCAATTTACATCTCATATGACCATCTGACATTGTTTCTCCTAGGAATGGATGTATCTTCTCAACATCATGAGAAAAATGCTATTGCAACCTAACAGAATATTTTAATTTCAGATAGTCAAAATGGTGTATCCTTAACATACGGTTGTCTGCAGTTCATAGTATGGCTTTTGTAAGTTTGCTAATTCCTTTGGGTTTTAATTAGAAACACTTCAGCTATATTTCCCTAAAACATGCAAATACTGAGGCTCCTGCAAACAGTATTATTAAGATGGCTTCTTAATTGATTTTTCTTTGGGAGCAATTTGTTTCTCTTCCAGTTTATTGTGGCAAACACTGGCATTTGTCACTTCTTCCAGTAACTGAAGCTTTCTGCTTTAATAAATGCACATATTAGATGCTATTCTCTTTCTCTGCTTGATAGGTGTATAGTGTCAGGCAGAAGGAGGTCACAATGATGTTAAATTTGCTGCTAAGCAAAGGATCAGAGTGTAAATGAAATCTTGAAAGCTGGGAAATGAGAATGTGCAAGTGTAAATAATGTATTAATTATTGACAGCTAAGGGACCGAAGAGTCCTATTTAGTAATGACATCTTCATTGTCACACTGCCTGACACTATCTCAGGTATTGTTATTTTAATAACAGGTTTTCCCCCCAAGATAGTAAGTATTTCAATTTACCAGTGTAACTTTATTGATATTTTTTATTTTCTTTGGCTTTTCTTTATCCTACTGCAGTCTAGGTGCTTGGTTCAGGAGGGGACAGGGGAGAAGCAAAACCTCTTATTTTATTGTGGCAAGTGATATTATTGTGGTACAAAATGGATTTTTCTTATAATAAAAGAGCACAATACTGAGGTGCAAAAGGAGATTCCACCTCATCGGTTATTTATGGAAGTTAAGATATAGTTTAAGATAAGACATATTATAGCTAAGGGCTCAGTTTTGCCAACAGGCCTTCCCAGCAATGACTAGCGCTTAGTATATGCCAGAAACAGAATTGATTTCACCATGGCTTTCCCAAATGAAACACTAGTCAGGTTAAGGAAAGGTGTTTCTGGGGTAAAAGGCTTTTAATGTTCTGTACTTTCCAAGTATTGCACGAAGTCTAGGAGTAGTAGTAAATTCTTTAATATTTAAATTATTTTTACTACAAATTAGTGCAGAAAGAATTCCCATGATTCAAAAAAAGGTCTTAGTATAATAGCTGTTTGTATAAGGCTGGTAGATGTAAATAGCTTGGAGCTTTCAAATACCAAGATTTAAAAAGAAACAAAACAAAACACAACAACAAAAAAGATACCTCCTGATCCTTGTTTGCCAAATGAGCTAAGAACTTTTCTCCTTCTGAGACCTTAACCTGTGGAGGAGATCTGATCTCTTGCTTCCCAAACCCTCCAGCCTGTTCCTCACTGAGACGTGTGACCCTCAGCCCCCAGGCAAGGGGCTACGCTGCCATTCTGCAACCCTGTGCCACCTCCAGTCCCCCTGTTGGTCCCTGACTCTGAATTAATAGTATAGAGTAAGTAGTGGATTTTGTCCCTTCTGTAGGTGGAACACACCTCAGTTTGGGGAGGCTTGCTAGACTCGGGGAGGCTCTGGGGGAAAGCAGTGGCCATTCATTCCCTGTCCGGGAACCCATCGTGCGATGTCCTTGGAGACCAGAAGGTGCTGCTGAGAGCTGGGAGTTAAAGAAAAAGAAAAGGCAACTACTTCAGATGCTCTCCAGTCTGGTGATAATTGTCTTTTCTTTGTCCTTAGTGAGGAGAGCTGGGTGGCAACTTTCAGTCAAATCCTCTTTCCCCTGAAAAATGCAGGTTCTGGTCTGTGGAATTGCTTAGCAAATATCTGTCAGCTTTAGTGAATTGATAGAGTTGGTAAATCCTGCTGTGTGGGGAGTTGGAAAACGTGAAAATATTTCATTTCACTGTTATCAAAACATTGTTTTGATTGATTGCATTGGAAAGATCTTCCATCTGAAGAAGTTTGATTTGTTTGATTAACAAATATTAATGTTTTTACATAAGTGAAAATTAATGAAACATTTCACCTGAAATTAATTTTCCACTTTTCAGCTGAACAAAGCCTCGCTGTGTTTTCGGCCAGCAGCATGCTGTGGATTCTCTGAAGAGCAAGCGCCGGGGGGCCAGTGCCCGGCTGGTGGGGTGCGTGCCCCAGTGCTGCTGCCTGCGCCCCTGCCCCTCGTGCCGGTGTTCTGCTGGCGGCAATGCCTGCCCTGGTCTCTGCGGGGGCAAGAGCAGATTCCTGTTACAGGGATGTTCCCCACCGCACCACCCGCTTCCAAGGTGTTATTTACAGGTTATTTACCACGAGGGGAAAATGCGACTCGCTTTTCAAGTCTGTTGTTATTTACAAAACATGTGCCTCAAACATTAAAAAATACCATATGTGATGCTGAATATAAAGCCTTCTTCCTCTGCCCAAGAGTAGAACTTTATCAAAATGAAATTTCCTGCTCATTTGAGCCAGTCTCCATAGCAACAGTACTGTACACCTGTGATGTACAGGCATAAGCCGTTACAACCTCTGAACTGGGCAGAATGAGCCGTGCCCCATCCCCCTGTCAAAGGGAGACAGTGCATTTCCAGAGTATCCATGGCGCATATTTCTATATGCTACATAAGTGTGGTCTGTATATACAATCATTTTAATCAGAATTACCCTACTTACATTTGGTAAATAAATACAAATATGCTACTTACATGAAGTTACACACTTGCAGAAATTCAATATATTCTTGTCCTGAGGGAAGACTTTCTAATGCAAACGTTACACAAAAATGAAAGCTCGTGCTTACATTTACTTCTGTAAGAATTTCCTAATTCAAAAAATTCATAAAATGCCTCGCTCTTGCAAATCTGTCAACCTGTTAATAGTACATTGTTAAAAAAGAAAAAAGCAACTACATGCTGAATTATTTAAATATTGTTTTAATAGTAAACTGGAAATAATTATGCACCTTTGGCTATCCAATATTGCAAATAGGCTATTGCTGTTCACTCCATAACTTTTAGTGAAATTGAAATCACCAATAAGAAACAAATGGTTGCATTTTAAAGAAACCTGAAATTATTTCCCCAGGTCATTCATAAGGCAGATCATTACAGAGAAACATTTTCTTATGTGAAGGAAAAATAGCTTACTAATGCAATGGAAATTATGTTTTAAGCTTCCTACATTTATTAGCTTATTGAAGAAGAGGCAAACTTCGAAGAAGGATTTTATTTGAAATACATGCAGTATAAAAATGTACATAATGATAGTAATTGCTCTCAGATATAGTATGTATGACTAAACATATAGATGAACTGTTTGTTTCTGTCTTCTGACATTTATGTATTCTTGTCTTTGATTTCAGATCTGCCCTCTCTTCCCCTCTTAAGTCAGGATTTCCTCTTAATGCATGGCAAGCTACAAGCAAAAGGAGTGAAATACGATAGACGATACATGCATCTTTTCAAAGTTGATTGCAACAGGTTGCCTGAATTTTTAATACTACTCCTTGATACAGTGTGCTTGATTTTTTTTTTCCCCAGTTTTATTATAATCCTCATTTCTATGCCAGTGAAAATGGAGCTTCTGCTCTCAGAACAAAATTTCTCATCCTTGTTCAGCAGATGGGTGGACAACGTTGTTCTTTTGCAAGGAACAGAGAAGGCAGGGCCTGCGACTCACCCTCGTGCGGGCTGCAGTCAGCGCGGCAGTTTGATAGCGGCTGG
The DNA here is from genome assembly GCF_000690535.1 of Cariama cristata. Taxonomy (NCBI): domain Eukaryota; kingdom Metazoa; phylum Chordata; class Aves; order Cariamiformes; family Cariamidae; genus Cariama; species Cariama cristata. The sequence goes on from NW_009614858.1 coordinate 55,896, forward strand.
CAACAGGATGAAAAGGGAAGGGCACTGACCTTTTAGCCGCGGTTTGAGGACAACTATCTCCATTTTTTTGTTTGTAACAACTATGTTTTTTTTTTTCCTCAAGTGTGGTTGTTTTCAGATTTTCTACTAGGAAATATCTGTCTTATGTAAGCTGCTAATACTCTGCTTTAGGCAGAACACGGTTCTTGAAGCTTATGTAGGCTGATTTCAGGGAAACTAGCAGCATTATTGATTTTTGTTGGGCTTATTAGGATCAGCGTAACATGCACTTTTGCTATACTAGATTGTATTTGGCTTTCATCATGAAATCTCATTACACTAAAAAGAAATGGAAACAAGTTATGCAAGTAAAAGATTTTGCGGAGTACTCTAATGAAATTACTCTGCATCTGTGAAAACACACTTTGGATGTAGGTCGTTCAAACTCTGAATGCTGCTGGTCAGACCCTGTTCTCATTTGCTTTTGAAAATTAAGAATAAGTGCTCCAATCTTAGTGGAATTATTTCAGATTTATGCTAACATAACTGAAGGTATAGTTTGGTCCTTGAAGTAGTCGTACTGTCTGGATCCTGATGTTGAGTGACTGATTTACTAGGAAAGAGAAGTCCCAGTTGTTTGTCTGCTTGCAGCTGGGATGGAATATATTATAACGTTATAAGGGTGTGAAATGCACGTGGCTATGGGCGCACCCCTTCTAGGCCCCCAGCCGGGATGAGGAATGAACAACGAGCTTGTTTTCACCCTTTTTGCTCTTGTGGGACATCAGCTAGTTGTGATTTGCCTATTGACAGTGGCGGAGGAAGCATGAGCTGGCAGCACAGCATATGTCTGCAGCACAGCGTCAGAGACACAAAATCCTCCCTCCTGAAGCTCAGAGGAGATCCAGTTGCCACCGCATCTTCCCTCTTCCAAGCCCAGTTCACCACCAATGTTCATATGTCCAAACCCTGGACTCTTTAGGGAGAGCAAAACTCTTCTGCTGTGAGTGTCCCGATGCCACTGAAATAACGGGCCCAGGGCTGTGCGGGGCTGAGGATGGCGGCGATGCCCACAGTGGCATGGAAGAAAGCCTGCAGCATGTCTTTGCGGGGCCAGACCTCTTGTGGTTGTCCAGCAAGTTTGCGGAGTTGAAGAAGGTTGGGGTTTTTTTGTTTGTTTGTCATCTTATTTTTTTAGCACTTGAAATCAAGAGAAAGGAAAAAATTTCCCTAAGATCTATGCTTAACTCTGTAAGAATGGATCAAGACTCTTGAGCTGTCAGGGGAAAAAATATCCTCCTTTGACATGTTTTGATGGTGCCTCTTAGAATTGCACATATTTCCGAACAGTCAGGATGCTTTTATTTTTGTAGATGTTTACATTTGGTGAAAGCAACATTCTTTTGAATAAGACGAAAATTAATTTTGAGGGAATCTGAGAAGTGACTCCCAGGCTTCCTTTCCTAATACATTAGTGTATTTCAGATCATAGAGAACAAGCTATGTAAGGTACCAAAATGAGCAGAAAGCCCCCAGTTAAAAACCAACCTACAGAATAGGTGCTAAGAAGCACAAATTCGAGATACAAAGCTGTAACTGCAAAGTTACTTGAAGAGAACAAATTTTGCATTATTGACAGGCTATGATTTAATGACATTGCATAGTCAGCTCTTAGGCAGTCTTGAGTCATTCCCTGATGATTCAACAACACTGTGCTCTTCTGCATGGAATTGTGTACCGTTTTGGTGGTTATTTATGGAGAAACTTTGGTATCATAAATGGACTGATCGCATCCTAGACCTGAAAGCTTTTTTCCAGAATTTTTCAAACCTCAACAGCAAAATCCTAAAGGGGAGGATCTCTTGAATATGCACATGACTCTCTTATTTATTTGTGAAAAGTGGTCCCAAACTGCTGAACACGCAGCTTTATGGAAAAGAGTTCTCCTGTGTTGCTGATAATTAGTACAGTTTTCACTTACAAAATGATGTTTTCTGCTAATGCTCCAGTATAGTAATCAAAAGCACCTAATCCAGCTGATTAAAAATTCCCTGGTGGGCTTTGCTGACCAAATGAATACAATTACTAAGACATTTCAAGTAGAGAATTTCCTGCAAATACTGATAATTTGTAGACTTTAAAATTACAAAAGCTACACAACAAATGAAGAGAGGTCTTGTTCCCTGGTGCATCTCAGTGAGACCCATTGCTGATGTGTGGCAGGAGAGATTTTTATTCTCTAAGTGCAGGTAAGCTTTTTGCTCAGATCTTAGCTTTAGAATCAAATTGATTGAGTGATGGAAGCATTTCTTTTTGACCTCCTACCAAAGAAACCTAGCAAAAAAGCTCCCTTAAATAAGTTAGCTTATGTAGGCAATGGTAGCAGGTGCTATGGGTTGTTGTTGGGATCTTGTTTGTTTAATATTAATCTAAAATAATTTAAATGGCATCTTAATAGCCTTATTTTATGTCTCTTATTTTGATTTTAAAAATCAGCGCATTCCCCTTAGTGCAGTTAATAGGGTCAGTCTGTGAGCCTGTGCTGGTTACCATGCCTTCAGTCATGTGGAATCCAAACAGCCATTATAATTTGTTTCTAAACAGATCAAGAGCTATTTACCATCTCAATGTTTTGTGCACAGCTGGGTGTCTGGCAAACATCCAATATCCATTAACATTTAAAAATTAGTCCCATAATGCATCTTTTCCGTGGCTTGAGGAGTATACACACTGACACATGTTGGGAACCAATTATATTTGCACCACCATTAGTCTGGCTGCATTCAACTTCCCAGTAAATGAGGGCTAATTTAGTTTCCAGAATGGTGTATCTTAAATTCATGCAATGACCTTAGAGAAAGCAGAATATCTGAAGATTTAAAGAGGAAGGAAATGTTCAGAAAGAATAATGCTTCCTTTTTTCTGCCTAAAACATAAGAGTGCATTATTATATGACTGTTCCCACTTTCCATGTCTGGCCCTGAAAACCAAATTCCTCTAATTCAATACTTCTAAAATTCACAAGCAGAATTTGGTTGGGAAGAAATCAGACTAATACAGTAAACTAGCACACCCTCCTTGCTTGGATCAAACCTGCTAAGAGACCTTTTTATAACAACAATTTAAGACCTGCCTGTAGCAGGTCAAACTCTTTAGGTTCCCAACTGGTTTTAAGTATTCTATTTTCCTACCAGCGGGAAAATAAGAAATACAGATTTCACAGTAAGTGCTGTCTACACTGCTTGTAAGATGTATTCTAGCAATGCCATGCAAGGGAAACAACCTTCACAATTGGCAGTTTGGCAAAGAGGTTTAATGAAAACAGAGAAACACAAAAATATTTTCTGAGAAGTATGGCTTAACCAAACCTCTGCTGCCATGAGAAATTCCTTTAATAATATCAGAGGTGAAATGGGGTGTCTAACTTGGTGGATGAGTAAGTGAGAAGAGGGGTTTTTAAGACCTTTCTTTGTAGCGTGTCAGCGCGGCTCTGATCAGGTTCTAGACTGATGGGTGCTGCTGCTGCTGACTGCTGCAACACACTGCATACAACTTACCTTAGCTCACTTAGTCTGTGTCATGCTGCTTAATAAAGCTAAATTGCTCTTACAAACAGAACACTATTCTGCAGCCTTTTAGAATTCAGAGACTGTTTAAAAAAATACCATTTTTCCTTAACATTCATCCGAACTAGTTAGAAACTCAGGAAGGCAGGAATTTTCTGAATGGGCATAAAGCGATAGAGTGGAGCAAGCCTCCAGGTGAAAAGTCTGCTTCCTCCTACAGCGGTGAATATCTGCAGTAACTCTGTCCTCTTGGCACAGTTGTTTGAATGGATTAGCTGTAGGATTCTGTCTGGGGTGAGGCTGCAGGTTTATAAGCAAGTTTATGAAAGTTTAATGTATATAAATATTTATTTACATATGTTTAAAATGCAGTATTTAAAATATATAAACATGTTCTTCTGTTACATCAATGCAGTTCAGAATTGGCCTTTGTCAAGTATTTCTTTATTGCATCAGCAGTCTTTTTCCTTTTACTTTTTGTGCAAGAAAGTGATTTTCAGTGAAATGGCTTATTCCTTGAAGAAGTTCTTTTGGAAAGTTCAACATACAGTCAATATTTACAAATGCTGTTTATACTGTATTTCTCTCAAAATATATGGCTTTTCATTTTATTGCTTTCAGTGAAACCCATGCTTGTAGTCCCTAACAATAATACATTTTCATGCATCATTGGCAATACAAGGCTTCATTTAGACTATTGATTAACATTCTTATTGTATTAGGACTTGTTAGTGTTTCATACCTTCTTATTGTTTGGTGATTTCAAGAATTGACCTTTGCAGATTTACAGTATATAAGCAATTAGCCAGTAATAGATTAAATTAATAAAGAAGATTCCTATCAAATTTGGGAGCTTCACAAATCTATCATGTTATGGTACTGTCTGTTTCTTTATTTATATTCCGTGCAGCTGCTGTTAGGAGCTGAAGTCCGCGTGTGGTAAATCCTACTGAAGACTCTTGAGTTACTTGCAGGAAGAAGATGCTGCGCAGCATGTCTACGATTTGCTGGGTAAGTGGGTAGGGACGAGAAATGGCAGGAAGGTTGCAATGTTTTATTTTTCTGCCTTGACAGTCTCTTTTGTTTTTCAGCTGTGGATTTAACAAAACAAAGCTAGAGCTAATTTTAATTTTTAATTAAAGTCAATAGCTTATGTTCATGCTGATGTATTTGCTACGAAGAAGAATAAAAGAAAATGCAGAGAGAAACTTGAAAGAGAAATGCATTTCTTCAGCTTAATTATTTAGTTTCCAACTAAGAAACAGCTCTGCAGAGGTCGATTATCCTTCAGGGATATCTTAGAAGAAGTGAGCAATTAGCTTGATTTTCTGTTGAATACGTAGCTTGTAACTCAGTACGTGAACTATTAAAAAGCACGATCATTCCTTTTAAACTATGTCCTGATATACATAGAGCCTGTTGCTGAAGGTAAAAGTCAGTGGAGTAATCCAGTCCATCACCATGAGACACAGGTTTTCTGTCTTGCTGCACAACAATCCGTGCTAATTTTAGGTCTTCTAAGGAGCGTAAGAGTAAGAGAAGGGTGTAAGAGAAGGGTAATGCTCTCCTGTTAAAAGGTAACCTGGGATACTGCTTAACACTCTCCACAGCTTTAAGCATACTTTCCCTTAGAAGCAGAGTCTAAAAGAGGGGCAGAATTTCTCTGGTGGAAAGAAAAATCTCTCCTTGCATGAGTTTCTGCAGGGAAGCAGTCACCGTTCTGCCCGCAGCAGCCTGGAGTCACCTGCAAGTTTGTTAACGGAGATCAGCACCTTCTGAAACAACTCGGACAACTCAACGTGTGAAGGACTGTGTAGAGAGGTAGGAGAGGGTATGGCTGACCCTGCTAGCTGTCGGCCTTCCACAGGGAGCTCTGGCCCTCGCAGGATCATTGTCAGGGTCACCGCGCCGATACGCTGCACCACAGTCCTGGCACAGACTGCACCATGCATGCTGGTAAGAAGCAAAGCAGGAACTGGAAGGGAGATTCAAAAAAGAATTGTCTGAGAAGCACATTTTCTAAATACCACCACTGATGCAAACCCGGGTGCACGGTCTCTGCTGCCACTGCCCTGCTTCCAGCCGGCTGCTGCTGGACTGCAAATAACCCAGACCACAGAGCTGGGGTTTTGTATGTCTGCTGGCACTTCTGTTGCGTGGCTGGGTGGCACACATAAATTCACAAAATGCCCAATTTCACATAGGAAAAGCAGAATGCACAGTTTTACAGTTCCTGTGTTAGAATGTTTTTGTTTAGTTGGTTTGGTTTGGTTTGTGGTTTTGTTGGTTGTTTTTTTTTAGTGTTGTGACATTCAGATTTTACTACAGGGAGAAAAAGGAGTGTTGGAGCTTAAAAACAAGATTTGTATGAGGATGAAGTTTGGAAAAATACTGTCAACTTTCCTGCACGCCTCAGTCCCACTTTGAGCACCTCAGTCTGTCAAACCATAGTCCTCCAAATACACACTGAGCTGATGCTTAGCCCTCGATGGGCCTAAATTAGTAGGCACCCATATTTCTGTCATTGAAACTCCCATGGTATCTGAAACCTTGCTTCTGGTCATGTTTAGAAGTGCTTCAGCCCTGACAGGACTGAGGCAATGTGGTACCTAACTTGTACCTTCATCTGCAACATGAACCAAATGCTTTAATATTCCATGACAGCAAAATCTGGGTCTCATCCTTTCAAGGCCAGGCTGCTCTAAATCCTTTCTGCATCTTCCCAGCATACTAATGTAAATGAGGAGCAAACCTGAACTGCACTCTCTTTCCCAGAATTGTGGCAGGATGTTGAATAATCCCCCCTTGCCTTTTTGAAACTAATTTCAAGGCCTTTACTGAAGAGAGGAGATCTTCCCGAGCCCTGTGCACCAGTGTGACTGTTGCTGGCGTGGGCACGGGTGGGTTCCCAGTGGCACAGCTCCTCTGCTCCTGGTGTCGTTCGCACCAGCCCGCGCACGTGGTGCACAGCAGCTTGGCCTCCTCTGCCCCGCTCCCACAGGAACGCCCTCCTTTAAGTCCCCTTTCACCTCTGCTTCAACGAAGTCTGCCCTGCTGTGGACTGCCCAGCCTAGGGAGTGGTGGGATCCAGCTATTTGTCAAACTGGGCACAGAGAGGTCTTTCTCCAAGAGTTAAAGTTAGAGCTCGTCTAGGTAAGAATAATTACAAGAGATGCTTTTCTACCTATATTTCTTTGCACTAGTTATGCATCATGAGAACTACTGGTGCAAAATAGCCTGTCCTCCTCAAAGATATATATAACGTTGGATGATCAAGGTGACACCTACTCACTGCTTACATGCAGCCCAGCAAAAACATCCTGTGTGGTTTCCAGGACTAGCTGCAGTCCAGAAGCAAATTAGGTATTTTCTTGTGGCCAGGAGCCCAGGCTAATAAACTCTGCAGACCTAAGCTAGCTTTTCATGCAGATGGTTTGTGGCTTCCTGCATTGTGTTTCCATTTGTATTGAAAATTATGCTGGATCTGGCATGGCTGGAGCTCTGCCAGGGCTAATAGGCCCATCCAGCCCCACGCTGGCTCCTGAAGAGCTCCTTAGCTCCTTCCTGCATTGCTGTTCCCCGTGCCAAGGAGCACTCGTGACCGGGGCGTGTGCAGGCAGCCCAACCCAGGATCCCGAGCTTTTATTATTTATTGTTTTATTTGTGTTTATATTAATTTTATTATTTTAGACACCTTGTGGCTCTACCAGCTTCAGGAAGGTGCTGTGATCCATGTATCCAGTGAGTGGGGGGTAATGCCAGCGTGATGGCCATGCTGTAGGTTTAATCAGCTCGGCAGCAACTCAGAGAAAGGCTGTGTACTGCCCAGAAACTCTTTCCATCCAGCCGCCCTCGCAGTGGACAAAGCTGAAGATCCTGCCCGTGTCATTGCTTCACTGAGGGGTTCTTTGGTGTGCCTGATATTGGGAATAGAAGGCATCTATCGGGCAGTGTCTTAGTCACCAGAGAAGATGATCCCTGCACAAAGCGCAGTGAAGAGTCAGGGAACAGCACTGCACCTCTTGTGGATGCCAGCTTCGCAGACTCGGTACCGGCTCCTCTCGTAGAGGGCAAGGGCACTGAGGGCCGTGCAGGCAGGCTCCCGGGGCCGTCTGCCAAGGGCTTGCTATGGGCAATTAGCAGCACAGCGAGCAAACCCCAGCACAGGGGTAGCAAGCAGAGGGGCCAATGCTGTCAAACGCAGCCCTGAGAGGAAAGACAAGAGACTGACTTCCAGGAGCATCCTCAGCCCCTTACAGGAGCACGGTTCCGTTCCCTTCCCTGAGCAGCATCTCCTCCCTGCACTCAAAGGTCCTGCTCTGGGATCTGCTTCTGGATTTTGCTTTGCAAAAGTCACTGGGG
>NW_009614858.1:63813-81764 GCF_000690535.1 Cariama cristata
GGGGGGGCAAAAGGCACGTGGCCTGCATGCCATTCCCATCTCCTTTTAAAAAGTGAATGAAGTGCCCATAAAAGGTGGCAAGTTTTCTGCCTCAAACAAGCCCTTCTGTTTACTTAGGATGTATAAACTGGAAGGCCATGACTGGTGCCATTGTTGATGCAACTTTGGTATTACTTTTTGGCTTTGATTTTTTGAAGGAAGCCAGCAATAAGGGTGCAGTTTGGAGAGGTTCTATGCACTTGAATGAAGCACACCCTGCAAACTGATGAACACCACCTGAAACGGTCATGCCATTACTGATTGTAATGTGACTTTTTTTTTCCCCCTCCCCACAGCAAGGCTGCGTCCACTGTCAGAGAACTGCTTCAGTCTATCCTCCCCCAGCTGAGATTCAAGAGACACCAGAAAATGGACAAATTTGCCCTGAGCGTGATTTTACTCATTTTGGCTCAGCTCCATTAATGGATTAAACCATGGTTCATTAAGCAGTGGCTAATGTGGAAGTTACGGTAAGGTTTTGAGAGAGGCTGCCTGGCAGACAGCAGCACAGCATGGTGCATGCAGAGCTGTCACCCGAGTGCACCCCGGGGTCCTGCGAGAGCTGGCATCCCAAAACGCCTGTGCTGTCAGGTGCTTGTTTGTTCAACCTCTTGCTTTGAAATGAAAACTAGTGAGTGGGAAGGCTTAGCCTCTTTTTTGGTATTATTTTTTCCTGTTGTTGTGTTTGTTCTTGAGTAGCAGTGCCTGTGATAAAGCAGCGCCCAGTTTAGATTCTCTACCTCATCACGGAGGGAAAGGTTTTCACAAGCGTAAAGGACAGATAGTCTGCTGAGCCTCCCCAAGGGAAGGCACACCTTGCTCTGCCTTTGCAAGCCTCCTTTGCAAGGGTGTGTGGTTAGAACCTGTTCTCTTGCGGTGCTAGAAATTATGGTTTTGTATTTCACTTCCCTCAAAATTTAAGGAAAGGCTCTTGCAGAGCGAGGCATATGTCTGTGTGTGCTCTGTGCGTATGTGTGCCTGTGCTGCCTGCATGTGCCTGGTTAAAGGGAGGGAGCTGGAGCTGCAGGACTGAACCAGGAGGGTGTCCTTCAGGTGCTGGTACCACACCCAAGTGCAGCGTGGATGCTCAACCCCTGCCTGGGGGGTCCGGCTCGATGGTGCTGAGGTCCTACAACTCCTTCCTTTTCTTTTACTCTCTCTGGGCTAAATGAGCTCTAGGCTCAAGAGGAATTGTAGAAACGGTCTTCTCGGGACCCGAAAAGTTGTGATTTTCTGTATCTTAATCTCGGTTAAAACCTGTTAGCAGTTTTCTAGTGAAAACTGAAACTTTTTGAAATCGGGAAAAAGCTAGGAGGCAGCTGGACACATGAGGTGGCTATGAAAGGCAATGATGGAGAAAAGAACCCTGCCAAGCAGAGACAGGATCTGCCATAGCGGTGGGGTGCCAGGAGGGCAGGCATAGCCAGCCTGGGGGCAGCTGGCTGGGAGCGGGGCTGCGAGCATCCCCAGCCCGCACGCGGCAGCAGCGGGGAGAGGGCTTCCCTGTGGGCAAGAGGTGCCATGGTTAAGGCAGCAAGTGGTGGGGCTTCGCTAGAGGTTTGAAGTACACAAAGTGCATTGCTTTTGGAAGTCTTGCTTTTATGTCTTAAACAAGGAATTAAATTAGTATGTAAGCCGTTTCTCTGTGTTTATGCTGAAGTGTTACAGTGGAAATGTTCTGACCCAGAGAAGCTAAGGTACTCATTTTTCTTAAATGCTTTTGTAGAGAAATAAAACTATAGCTTATTTCCTGTTGTGTGTCTGAGAGGCTGTACAAGAGAGTTAAAATTGAAGGACAGGGAGAATTTAAAGGAATAGCACCTCTGTCTTGTTCAGAATGATTCAAGCTTAAAGATAGGATACTGCTGCATTTTCACTTCAAGCATCACTTCATTGATATTTCTGACATTTTGGAATAGCAGAGTGAAAATCCATTTCAATCCATTGAAAAATATCTTCCTAGTGTTTTACCAGAGTGCTGAAAGACATTTCAAGGAAATATGTATATGTATATATGCAAACACGTACATAAATATTAATCTTTATTAGAGACAAAATTCGGGGGAAAACAGTATGACATGCACAACTACTGTAAATGGTACAAATCCATTAGAGAATGCGAGTACCGGGAGGCTGCTTTTGTGTTGAGTGAAAGTTCACACAACCTAAGGTTGCCTCCAAATACAGAACTAACCTGAGAGTTTGGATTTAACACTGACTGGACCTGTCATATTTCCCCTTAATGAGGCTCAGCTATGAAGAAAAGGAGGAAAAGAAAATGGTCGGTGTGATAAGCTGTACAATGCAGTAATTGGATCAAGCTGAGACACTGGTGGCCTTTAGGAGCAGCAGAAGAGACTTGTAAGCAGGTTGGCATATGCAAATTGTTTTCTCTATAGAATTTCCTCAATACAATTTTTATCTTTCTTCAAAACAGGACAGGCAGAAAAATCAGTTTGTGGATGTTGGGAATGTTACACATTTTACTTTTCAACCTGGTAGGACATAGGTGGTTACACCTTTGTCCAGAAGACGACCTTTACATGCACAGAAAATTTATCGTGAAACTTTGGGAACCATCTTCAGTGTTGCTCAGTGGCTGTAAGGAGGTTTGGAGGCTCTGAGTTTTGGAGTGAAATACCTACAGGAGGAGTTAGGTGACAGTTACACAGGTTTAATCCTGTTAAGTCCAGAGTAGTTGGGCAGATCTAGACCTCAGTGCAATATTTGAAGCAGAAATATTCTCTGTGGATGTTTTCCAACTCTTACCAAGTGTTTATGGAGAATATCTCCAGGTGTAGTAGAAGCCCATATCATTGTGGAAATCCAAATTTAAATTATGATGATGATTAATTTTTCTGATGTGGCTTAAGACATTGAAATCCTTGATTTCAGTCTGATTGGATTTCAGGAGTAAAACTCGTGTGTGAAAATGGGATAAATTTAGTTTAGAAACATAAGCATTTTGGATAGACCACTCTAATCCAGCCAAGATAGTGCAACATCTTTCCTAGGTTAACTGCAGTGCAGACCAGATACAAGTCAGTAACAATGTGGAAGATCGGTGTCCTGTCCCATTCAGTTTATCTTGTAGATTAAATAACCTTCCTTAAAGGTTTGAATTTGGCTTCACTTTTCTACTTGCAATGTACTTCTAAGGCTGTATCCTGACTCTTGGCCCTCCCTTTTATAGCTCAGATTCCAAAAGGCTACAAGCTGGCCAATGCAGGGTAACTGTATTAACACCGTTTGGGAAATTAAAAAAAGGGATCACATTTTGGACTAGCAAAATAGTAGTTTACTAGTCATCCACTAGGAAAGTGTTTTTTAGTAATGAAATTAGTGTTATACTTGTTTAGTATGTCTATGATATTGTGGAAGGAAATTTAGGAGTGATCAAACTGCACCTGTGCAGAGAATAAATCACAAGCAGATTGCTAGGGACTGTAATACTTGCAATTCTTAGTAAGAAATAGTAAGAAAAACCTCACCAACTTTTCCTCAAGTCTGTGGCAAAATGAATCAAGTCAGCTCTGTCAGAAGGACCCCTGAGCTTCTACCGGGACTGGCTATTACATTTGCTATTTCTTCCCGGTAAATTTATAGATTGCAGAAGTTGCACCAGGATTTTTTGGCCCTCTGTGCACTAAGAACTTTAAACACATTGCAGAAAAAAGTCTCAAAGCACTGTCAGTGTCATTTTTTTTTTCATTCACAAACTAAATACAATATTTTCCACTGGATAAAAATGATTGACATTTCTCAAGTTGCCACCAGCAAAATTCTTGAATCCCCAAATACTTTGAAATAATTAAGTTATCCTCACACAATTTCTTCAGGGATCATAGTGGTAGTACTACTGAAGCTCAGTTTCCTAAGGAAACTCAATCTATACACTCATGCTACAGATCTGTTAACTCACTGCTTTTCCTCTTTTTGAGCTTTTCAACTATACCAACCAATTTCAAATAAATCTAACAGTATAAATACCTCGGAGATATCAAATTACTTCAGGCTCTGTGGCAATCTGCAGTGCCATTGCTTAGGGACAGCGGGTTTTACAGTGACTCTGTGGCAGCAGGGACTGCAGAAGGGGAACAGGAGATGCAATTGCTCCAGCACTGGGACAGGCTCCAGCTGGAGCATGAGCTGTGTCGGGCATCGCAGCACCTCGGGGTAAGACGTGAACTCAATGCACTGCTCCTGCCACTCCCAGAATGGCTTGTTCATGCACAAAAAACTATTTTCCAAAGAGACCTTAGTGACTTCCAGAAGAACAGACCATGTCCACATGGCTACCACTGGATGCTGGTGTCTCCTCACTGGGCGTTTGTCCGGATGCACATGAGCTTGCCACAGTGAGGAGTCCAGGCACGCTTGTTCTTCTGTGATGTCTTCTCAGGTGGCTCATGATGTATTTGTAAAGACCTGTGGTACTGAAGTCATACACAGTACTTCAATAGTATTTTCAAGTTCTTTTGGGGAAGGAAGAATGCATTATAATAATGTCATCAACTGGAAATATCTAGAGAGGACGGCTTTTTATAAGCTCGAAGTGTTTATAACTGTTTCAGTTCAGTTGTGATTTTTTTGTTTTAAATAGATGCAGTGATGCCATGCCCAATGCATGTAGTTAAGTAAGAATAGTGCTCTGTTATGGCTTAGTTTATTATTGAGAAATAGTCATATTGACCCAAAACAAGATATCCCAATAGAACTGTTGTGACACCAGCTATACTTGTGTGTGTCTGCCTTGCTCAGATGTGGCAAACTCTTCTTGTAAATGAAATATACGTTATACATATATACATAAGTGTGTGGGAAGGAAACGTGGATGCAAATCCCCACATTATACTAGTATATTAATACTCCTGTACCTAATCAAACATTTTTAAAAAAGTTTTTGCTAATTAAAAAATCCCAATAATGTCTCCTTTTTAAAAAAAATAAAATCCTACAACCTGTACCTTCTTTGAGAGGACACCTGGGACAGGGCTCCCTTAGTTCCCGTTGTGATCCCCAGCCCGGATACTCAAGGCTGTGAACAGGAGGGATGGCCCCTTCGCACGCCTCGTGTTGCTCCTGCCTCTTCGCTTTTTCAGAAGTGCGTCTTTTCTGCATAGGTAGGGACGACGTGCCATCTGTTGGGGAGATTAGCATCCCCGAGCCAGAGCCCTGCAATACTCCCAGACAATATAGGAAACGTATTACCAGAATGTAGCGACTTGTATTTGCATTTCACACACTTAGCTTTGCTTCACACATTCCTCTCTCTCAGACATGACAAAGGGAGGGAACGCTCTATTTCTTGTCAGTGTGGATGGATGGCACCCCTAGAAGAATATGCATTTGAAGCAATATGTTCTGCATCATTGACGTAAGCTAAGATGCTGTTAAGGCCAGGCAGGTTTGTTTTCCTATTCAGTGCTAGTGAGCGGGGCACTCGGGGACTTGGTGTCCTTGAATTTAAAGAAGATTGAAACGTTGCATTGTTTAGAATGAAGGGAACAAGGATGGGAGCAGAACGATGCCATGGCAGACGGTAAACACTTGATTGCAAGAGCTGAATGGGCGTGGGCTACCTTTTGAATCTCACCACGGACTCTTTTATGTCACCCGTTTGTACTCCCTGACTCTGCTGTCAGTTCCAGGTTTGCTCCTGTAGTTTCCCCCACATTTTTCTTCAGGTCTGTAATGCTGATTGTCCATCTTGGCAGAAGAACAGTCCATGCCCAAGCACTTATGAATGAGGGATGCCAAGGCAGTGATGTATACAAGATCATTTCTTTTAAGATTGAAAATTGTCCTCATGAGATTCACTTGGTAGTCTCTAAACCCATCTTTTTATACCATGTGGCAGGGCTCCAATGGTCAGGGTGCAGAAATGTTTCTGAATTTCTAAAAGGACAATTTTATCAGTAGCATTACCTGTCCTCTCCCCTGTCCTACCCACTAGCCAAGTCCATCACTCCCTCCTCATTTCCCATTCCACCTGGGGAAGACATCAAGGTGGTGAACGCCAGGCACTGAGATCGTCTGCATTGTGCCAGGGCCACTTCTTCTCTTATTGTTTATTTACTGCTTTTGTTCGAATGGCTAATAAACAGGGAGTGAATGAGGGGGGGTGACACCTGCAGAGAAAGCCATAGTAGTTCCCAGAGTAATTCCTTTAGATATCCATATTTTTTCAAATCTATCAGTGGAGACCAAGACACATGTAAAATCATAAATAAAGCTAAGATAGGAAAAGGAAAATGCTGCTGTTTTCTAACTGATGTTTTACAGCAATAACCAATTTTAATTCAGTGGAGACCAAAGTTCCTCGCTGGAGCTAAAGGAAAGAAATGGAGACAAATCAATGCAATGCATTTGTAATAAAGAAAATAACTTTTCTGACATATTCACAATGCTTGTTAAATGGTTTGCTCCTACAAAAAAAAGTGTCTAGAATTGCAAATTATAGCTGGATTTACAGGTGCTTGGAGGGACTTTTGAACCTTGTCTCTTGTCTCCATTGGATGGATGATTAGAACAGCAGCAGACAATCATGGCTTACTCATCCTTTTGTTCTTTATATACAAACCAAAATATTTTAATTAATTTATTCAATACTTTATAGTTGATCCGCAAGATATCTGGTAGATACACCCTTGAGTATGATCATCCTTTAGAAAGGCATCTTAAAAGTATATAAACTAGGATATGTTACTGTGTGATGCATGCAAATACATGAAAGAGAGTATAAAGAACTATGTCTCCACTCTGTGAAAACAGCAGCATTTGCCAAAGCATCTTTGAATTTCAATCAACAAGTTCTGTAGGATGGGTTTACAGCTAAGCTTCCATCACTAATTCGTACAAATGTTTCCCTGGTAATCACTGCCACAATCACCCTTGCCATGTGGCCACGTTATATGCAGGATTTTGGAAAAAATTAAAAATGGCTCAGTATAGAAACTAATACATCAACTGCTCTCTGATTTTTATTTCATGTGTAGTTCAGGGACTGAAGGCACCACAGTATTTGCATTTGTCAAAGCTGGAGAAGCTTCAAGATACGGTTATGCCTCTGTTGGTGCATTGAAGGGGTGACTTCAGGCAATGGATGGGTGAGATTTGGTCTGTGAATTTGATCTCCGGCTGAGCTTGCACTCTGGAAATATCTTGCTTACAGCTGTTTGGAGAGGTATTCAAGTCTGCATCAAAGAGTACAAGGATGAGCAGGCCTGAGACACCTGTGTGTGTGAGTACCACCTTCCTCGCTGTAATGTGCCCACCAAAACCAGTGACCGCAGTCTAATATGTGACGTTTCCTATTGTGTCCTTTAATGCTCACCTGTAACTTTGATCAGGGAGAGGGAAAGGCTTGAGAAAGACAGTTTGAGACCCAGCTAATACACGTGAAGATCTTGCTAATCAAACAACTAGAGGCACAAAGAAGAGCTGATGGCTTGTACGTGAAAGAGTGGGGCTGCCACCCTTGGAACTAACCCTAGACAAAACGCTTAGCCAAACGTGGGGAGAGGAGGGTGGGGGGCTGTCCTGAGGAGAGGCCCAGTGAGGTGGCACCGGTGTATGGCACTGCGCAAGTGGCTGCTGCCCCAGCTCTGGGCATTAGGCCCCCTGCACAAATTGCTCAGTTGCACTTCTTGGTGCTCTGGATTATGTATGTCCTTCTGACTCCCAATGCTGCAGCACATAATATCCTGCATGACGTTAAATTCAGCAGCGATCCCCAGTGCACAGTGCTTGTAAGACCTATGCAGTGCTCAGGGACCAGTAGCAGAGCAGACAGGGGTTAGGGAGAGACAGGGTTGAAGCCCTTCTTCCATAAGCGATGTTCGAAATACCAGATCTATAGCTTAGGGTCAGATATCGTCCCAGAGAGACAAAAGCTTTCCTTCCTCCCGTTGCTCTGCAAAGCAGACTTACAAAGGTCTCAGCTTTGTTTCACTCTACATGTTCATTACCACTTTTTAATGACTGAATTCTCACTCAACCATGAAATAATTTGGGAAAAACTGCATCAGCAAGCAGACTTGCTAAATTCATAATTAAGGTATTTTCAAATATTATGGATGGAAATTAACTTACTGTGCTGTCTGTGGAAACAGTGCAGAAGACAGCAGGTTGTCTTGTGGAATATTTATGAAATACTTGCTGGTATCAGCAGAGGACTCCATGGTGATGCAGCAGCGAGGGTGGTATTTGTGTAGCCTGGGAACGTTTATTTCCACAGTTCAAAGAGGAATCAGCTGACTGATACTGCCTCTCCCCACTCGCAATAACAGCACAGGGTGCTGTTCTGGCAGAGGGGCGATGCCCCACCGATGCCCCACCAACAGCTGCTGGAGAAGGGGGTGAAGCCATCCCTGCGGTGGGCACTGCTGTCTGCAGGCAGAGGTCTTGGCATAACACCGCCGCGGCAGGGAAGACGACAGGTGACAGAGGAGATTCACTCTGAAATTATTGTTCTAAAAAGCACAATTTCCCTGTAGGCCCATCAGAGGGGGATTTTGCAGGCTGTAGACCCCCGGGCAGCACGGGCAGCCCTGCATTCGGCAGTGTCACCCTGCCGGCGGTGCCCTCCCTGTGGGAGCAGCACACCCCAACAGGGCTGGAGCCCTCGCCTCGGCGGTGGCTGGAGCGGAGGTCAGTTACATGGTGCTTGCGATGACATCCCCTGAGCTGATGGGTTTTTTTCTTTTTCCTGTTAAATCATGGTTCCCCTTAATTGTGTCCAAGGGTGTCTTTTTAAGAGGAAACCAGTGGCAAGTGTGTTAGCAAGTCCTGGAGGATCGTGGTGACGATATCAAATGTCCTCCTGTTCCTCTGCAGCCCAAATGTTGAGGGCAGCTCACCTTTTCTTTCACCTCTGCCAGGGAAACTGGGAGCGGGGCTGGTCAGGACATGGGCAAGGAAAAGGTTTTGGCAAGAAAAAAAGTTGTTTTGGCGAAACTAAATTGTTTCACAGAAATGGTAGGCTTTTGATACATTTTTGTTAGATAAAGACATGAAAAACCTAATTTAAAATGTTTCGTTTGGGATATTTCAGTTTCAGAAAAGGAAATGAAAATTTCACTTCTTCATGTTTATTTAAAAATGACTTGTCACTTTAATATTGACTACTGTCATCTTAGGAATGGGAAATAATTTAAACATTCATTTTCAGCTTTTAATTTAGAAGTAATTATGAGCTCAACCTGCTGAAAATAAATGGAGACACTGATCTGGAAAAACAATGATTTTCAATAAGTTAGTTCTGAGGCAGCCATCCTCACCGATTTAACAAGTGACATAAAAGAACAGGAAAATTTCAGCATTGCTGTTACATGACAATTCCAGCAGACGATGCAGTGAACTGAATATCCCACAGCTGACCTGTTAGGATGGAATGTAAAATAATTGAAAAGATAAGATTCAAAATGAAAATTTGAAATTATGAATTATGATTAAAATAATTTTGATAAGTTTTTTCCAGATTTCCTAGATTTTAGGAGAATTTTTTTTTTTTTTTAATTGGAACAAACACAAACTTTCACCAGCAAACCTGTCCTGCAATTCTGTATGACAACAGGCTGGCAGTGTGACAGGGTGGTTGAGCTGAGATTAACCCAAGACGAGCACGAGCATTTGAAAACACAGGAGAGAAAAGGCACTGCCAAGTAGCAGTCCTGCTTCTGAGGTGGATGGAAAGACGAAACTTCCCCTACAGCTGTGGACCTCTTGAGAGAGGCTGAGCAGTCATGGCACTGATTGCACCCACATCTGCCCTCTTGTCCTGGGCACCTGTCTCCAGCAGGGTTTGCAGCTCCTGTAACTGGAAGCCTGTGCACCCTCTGTGTGTGGTCTGTGTAGACCCCGGCGGGGGGTCAGAAATCTCACTAGCGAGGGCTGACGGCAGCAGGGTGAGATGGGTGGTCGCCGCTCATGTCCCCTGCTCCATCCGTCTATGAAAGCAGAGTGGAGAAGGCAAACAGGAGGTGTGTTTTAGGAGGTGTATTTTAAAGGTGTCACTGGGAAAAAGTTTTGCATCCTTCCTTCATATGAGGCTACACTGAACCTAGTAGGGTTAAACTTAATCATGAAAGGCATCCACACTGGTAGTGAAGATGCTGACGACCTGTCACTGAGATGTGATGTCAGTATGTGAAAGTTAGGAATGGAGATGATGTGCTGTGTGACTACAGGCGCCAGCTCGGTGCTACACCGCTGCTGCCTTTTCACAGCGAGAGCTGCTATCAGCCTTGTCCTTGGAGGATGTGATGGTAGTTCTGGGGTTGGGAACAGGGGTTCAGCCACCCCACACAGTCTTTATGGTTGTGTCTCTAATGGGCTGGCTTGTGGGGAGAGCAAGTGTTAATGGCTAACACTGTTTTATGGCCAGTACATGTGGTAAACAAGATTATTTATAGTGAGATTAGCCTTGGACAGGCTAAACCACTGATGAGTTCATCTTGGTCTGAGGCAATCCTGAAGCAATTTAGCACCAGAGAGGGTCTGCTGGGTGTCCTGGCGTGACAGGGCCCTGCCGGGAAGCGGTGGCCTCTCCTTCTTGGACAGAAGGGTAGCTGCTGCATGTAACAGGCGGCAGTAATGCACCTCGCTGTAGGCATGTGATGCAAATGGACGTATGAATCTTCAAAGCATCGCTGCTGGTGAAAACTGAGCACAGTTACAGCTGGAAGTATTTCTGAGGCACCCCGTGATGTGCCTAACAACAGGAGGTTTCTCACCATCCGCTCAACCGTGCTGGGCGGTGGTGCACGCACGAGGACAGAGGTGGGAGCTTTGGGGTTTGTGGGTGCTGGCAGCCCCCCGTGAGCAGCAGGAGCCCAGGCAGGGTGCGCAGAGCCCCTCCTGTGATGTGAGGGGGTCAGGCACTGACCAGCACGCTTGGACCCCAGCTGCTATCACCTGCAACCCACCTAGCTGGGTAGTAGTGGCTGCAGGTACATGCAATAGATGCTGGGGGTGTGGGGTGTGGGGGTGAGGTAGGGAATTGATGCAGCCTTAAATTAGCATAACTGGAACAAGACACCTGATAGCATGTCTCTGTGCTGTCCTCAAACAAGCAGAGTTTTTATCTGGGATGAACTAAGTTATGATGAGTGTAAGTAAACCTGCACAGGGAAGGAAAAAAAAAAAAAAGAGCAACCTAGTAGCAGAGTGAAGTCCTTGGCTTCAGAGAAACAGTCCTGTGTTTCCACATTATTTTCTTAGCACCTTGCATACAGGTCCTATAGAAAGGCCTCCCATAGAAAACATTACTGACAGGCATAAATCCAAAGAGGAATTTAGGAGAGAGGGGTGCGCTTCCGCGGGGCAGACCTGGGGTGCTCCCACAGGAGGCACCGAACTGCTGCGGAGAGCTGGACACGCACTGTGCAGACCTGGCCTCAGACAACCTTGTATTTGCTCTCATCTCTGTAAACCAGCCATTAGACCTCTGTCGTCTTACGGTGAGTTAAATGTGGATCTGTCCATGTAGTGCTGTCGCAGTGAAGAACTGATCTGGTGGTGGTTTCATGCCAGCTCCGACTGTCCCAGTAGTCCCCACTGGACTATGTCCCCCCTTGGCCCGAAGTCCCTGCTAGAGTAATGTTGAACACAAGGCAAACGGAGAATTATCAACATTTTAGCAAACATTATTTATATTCCTGCCACTGTCTCTTGCTGGATTTGGACCCTTTATGTCCTTGGCCAAATCTCACTGTGATCCATCAACTTTTTGATGTTCAAAAATCTAAATCAATCTGGTAACTATTTTTTTCCAAATGTTAAATGGTTATTCTACCTTCAGTAATTAGTCTTTTTAACACATACAAATCCTGTTTTTAATAGAAGACAATATGTCCTGTAAGTTTTTGAAGCCAACCTACTCCTTTCTTTTCCTGTTGCACTAAACAGTATGTCTATAGTGCCAGGCTAAAATTAAGCTGCTTAAACTTGATAAAGTACTGCAGCAACAACAAAAAAGGAAAATAAGACCATGAGAAAGAACAGAAAGCAAAAACCTTATAGTACTCCAGAAAGGCTTTTCTTTTCCATCTCATATTACGCAGCGTGTAGCAGTCTCCAATCTGAAGAACTGACTCAGAGCAAACTGCTAGCGAGAGAGCCGGCGTAAAAGCAGATACAAAACTGCTCACGGACTCGGATCAAGCGAGCTCCTTGCCAGCCCCCCCAGCTCCCCAGCACAGTACGGATCTGAGAATGAGGCAAGCCATGTCCCGCAGCGTGCGTGAGTCACGTCAGACCCGTAGTGAGGGACACAAACTCATCTCAGAGATTTTCCAGGGCTGGCGAGGCCTCGCCAGGGTCATCCCCGACCCCCCGCGTCGCCCAGGCCTCCGCTCAGCCGAACCCACCCTTGGCCCAGGGACGGGTGGGCATCGTTTGCTTGAATGGTGCCAAAAATGTAGTCGAACTAGGTAGAACAGTTCTGAGTATTAAATTGTCTCAGTGCAAATTGAGAGTGAGCATATGAAGAGGAAGATTAGTATTTGCTATATTTCTCTTTCTCAGAAACCCTATTAGCGATCTCCCACTTCGGCACTTCACTTGTTGGTTAGTCCCCATTCTCCAAATGCCACTATGTCACAGAGGGAACATCAGCCCAGAAATAATTAGTATGGCAATTTGGCGCTCACTCTGCAAATTACATCTAGCAGTTGCATGCAAAATTGTCTGTAGAAATCATCTGGCTCTTACCAAGAGTTAGTTTAATAATGGAGCTTGTTTTGTTTACTGCCGCTATTATGCTGAAGTCTGTGGTTAAGATTTGTTTTCCCCTCTTGCTGATGGAAACATCTTCTAGCAAAAGCGAGAAAAATGAAGCCTTTTCTGCTACGCTGTGCTTTGTTGGAGTGAGGAGTCCTGACAACGTCTGTTGAAAATATGTGTTTACTGATATTGGCTCTCTGGGGAGACCCACCCAAAGGCTGTATTTCGTGCACATAATAGACTCTTGGAGCTCTACCTCTTATCACTAATTATTTGTTAATCGGTGCAGAGACAACAGTAAACTCTTCCATTTCTTAGGTGACAGCTAGGCCCAAGCTGAACTATGATTCTTCCTGGTACAGAGGAGAAAAGGCACCAGGAAAGACTAAAAGACAACACTCCCCCCCACCCCCAAGAGGAACCAGCTCTGCATTGCAGTGAAATACATTGCCCTGAACCTGAATTTGACTCATCTCCATCCTTAATGAATGTTCTCAGGATACTTATGGGAGAAATGCAGACTATATTTTACTTTCTGCTAACAAACCTCATCTTAGACCTCAGAAAGCTTCTTCAGCAAAAGTGGGGTTTGCCCCGGCAGGTACGGTTCCCTGAAAACGTCCCAGTCCAGCATGTCAGCATCGTCCCAGCAGCAGTATTTTGCCCAGCTTTCAACCACCTTACTAAGTGACCTAGCAATCAGCCTTTCCCGTGGCAGCAGGAGGCTCTGCAGCAGACCTTGCAGGTGTGATTTTAAGAGAGGGAATAATAGATAATCACCAGACTACTGTCAAAGGAAAATACATCCTTATAATACGGACACGATAGGATTTCTGAAGCTGCTTTCAAAGTGGGTCCGAAGAATATATCCAGCAGTGCAGGGCCTCTGGAAAAAGAAAAGAGGCAGATAGCGTACTAGCTGGAGAAGAGTAAACAACAAGGAATGGGGTGGTTTGTGTGTGTGTGCGCGTGTGTGCGCCCGTGCTTCTTGGGCTTTACACGCAGATGGGAGTTATTAGAGGACAGCAGATACTGCACACCAGCTGATTCTCTGCAACTGTACACATGCACATAATTAGCAAATGCCAGGCAATGCAGGTTAGCTTGGGCATCTTTCCTTGACTTTTCTTGCAGCTCAGCTGGTGGGAAGTAGGCTTAGGACCTGTGACTATGCCCTCAGTGACACAGATGTTACACTCTTTTGAACATGTGGAAGAATGAAGAGCTTTACACGCACACTGTGAGTATGTCTTCACATGGCAGTTTCTTCAGCTGTGTGCTGTTTGGCCAGTGCTTAGATTTCATGTGTTGCTTGTTTTCCATAGATTAAAAGAAATTAAAGCCCGCTGTCATGCCAGCCGGGTGACTGAGGAGCCAGGTGGGGAGGGACAGAGGAAAGTGTGATTTTTCACTATCCATTTATTCCTTGGTGCCAGTGCTTGCTTCAACTGCAGTTCTCTTAACCAAACACCTGATGCTTATGCATCAGAGCACCTTATGGTGTTTGTAATGGTAGTAAGTTATGAGCACTCATGGAATGGGGTGTTGCTCTAATTGTCATACTTTTCTTCTGGCAGCCTTTAACTCCCATTAGATTAGTAGCTCCTGTAATGATTATGACTGCCAAATTAAGCCATCTGTAAACACTAAAACTTGCAAGCTCTTACCAAATTCATAGCAGTCATGTTTGGGAAATAAGTTCTGCAACTTTTCAGCTGACTGCCAGGAGAAATGCTCAAATGGTCGGTGTGTGCCCTGAACCCTTCCTCCGGGAGCATCTTCTCCCCATGCTATCGCAGCTGGTGTCTTCTCCAGCCGGCTGCTGCGATCCTTGGCATTAGCACTCGCAATGGCCTTGACGGGCCACATTACACTGGTGCCTGAGCCTTTCTGTAAACGTGTTTTGGCAAATAGTATTAAGAAGTTGTTTGACAATACAGTCATTTGAACCCAAAAAGCTAAAGCAGAAGTGACAGAGTGGCTTCACCACTCCACTACTGCTGGCTTGTGATGTTTATTCTACATATGCTGTTACTGCATTGAAGCGATATTTTTCAATTAACAAGTGAAAGGAAGAAGGAAACCTTCTTTGTGGGTGTCGTCTTCTCTTGTCACGTGCAGCAAACTCTGGATTACTACAGCCCGGTCTAGTAAGCCGTAAGGGCAGAAAATACTGCAGGCCTCAGCTGAGCTGCCAACAGGAGGGCAAGCAGCAGTGTGGAGGGGCGGCCGGGGCCGAGGTGGCCGCAGAGATGGGGCTCTTGCCCTGCCACACACGACCCGTGTGGGCTCTGCCGGCAGCGTGTTGATAAGCTACCCTGAGTGGCACTGCAGTATTCATGGCTCTAACATGAGTCACAAATGGGTCAAAGCCCTCCCAGAAGCGAGGCAGTCCCCCTTGCAGCACACCACACGTATTTAATGACTCAAGTGCAAAGGAGGGACTTGTGCCTGAAAAGCAGGCTGTATTCTGTGATAGAAACCAAAGGCTGGGCTCACTGGGTGTTGTTCATCCTTACTCCTTGCAACAACTATGGAAGACACAACATGGGCTGCTAAGAGCGGTGTCACCACGCAAATCTTCTCTCTGTAGCTGCCTGCAACCTTGGGCCATGTCCTAGGTGCACTGCACAGCGATCAAGCTCCCTTGCTAATCTCCAGTATCAGCCAGCCTTGCTCTAGACTGAGTCCCTGCCACTCAGCTTGGCCTGTTGGTAAACACTACATACAATTAATTATGCAAACAAAAGGCACAGTGTAATAACTGGCAGTTTGCTGACACCATACCAGCGATGTCAAATGCCTCCAGGCTCCTCGTCAGGATTGGGGATGGGCAGGAGCAGAACTGCCGAGGGTAGGAGGGAGAAAACCAACCTCATGGATAGGCTGTTGGAGTCATCTTCTTGTTTTCTGTCATTCCTAAAGGATCAGCTGGCATCCCTGTGGGAAAGCCAGGTCAGAGAAAGCTGGGATATATGTTAAGGACTTTATCGCCGTTGTCACCACAGAGTGGCTGGGTGAGCTGCTCAGCGTCTGCTGAGATGAGCTCAGGAGCTTGGCTCGGAAGAAGCAGTGCTTGGGCCGGTGGTGATGGCTGCCGGCCGAGAGTCTGCAGAACGGAGGGACTCATTGAGATATCCTGCCCTGAGACAGCTGAGGGCTTTGAAAATGCGTGAGGTGACCTTAATTTTGATTTGGGGTGTGCAGTAATGAGCAAGTGGTGTGATGAATGCGTAAAGCTGACAGAAGGCACTGGCGTCTGTAAAGAAATAGGATGTGCAAGGTCAGGGAAGGTATGCAGGGTGAAGCAATGTTTCAGAGGCAGCGAGCACGCAAGGCTGACTCATGAGCTGAACTGTGCAATAATCACAGGTAATTATTGCACACCAGCCAGGAGAAGGATTTGCATACACACCATGCTGGACGACGGGGCCCATCTGCGCTCTGGCGTGCTCTGCTCACAACTCGGAGCAGACAGGCAGAGAGATGAGGAGCCATTTCCAGAAAGAGCCACTATTCTGGTTGTTTCCCCATCCACATTGCAGATGTGACATTGAGCGACATCCTGCAAGAGTGAGGAGACGAGCAGCTACTGTCTTCAGAGCAATGAAGGGCAGAGAAGTGCCTGTATTCACCTCATCAAAATATGGCTGTGATACAGAAATGTGCTTCTGAATCAATAATAAGGTATTCACTTATAAGCCAATATATTTTTCACTTAAATGAAAACAATGGAAAACCTGAAAAGTAATGAAAACCTGTAGGACAGGAGCTCTCAGGCAATGCAGGCTGTAGCTTACCAGCCAAGGGGCGAGGTAATGCACCTGCCTGGGTCTCCTGCAACAGAGAAATCCTGAGGGATTCCCATTGTCCTGGGGGGTAGGTTTTGAGGCTGTGTCCTTGCAGTAGGAAAATAACCTTAGTACCTCGCTTCTGGCACAGTTAAGGCCCTTGTGTGATTTGGGTTTAATGTCACCTTCCCCTCCCTTGATCTTGTCCAGATACACAGCAGGGTTGGTGCTGACGGCAGTGAAAGTGCATGTTGGTGGGTAAATGGCACTTACATGTCACAGTGGCTATCTGAATGCAGAGAAGGGCACAGATTTTCTGTGTGCCTATGAATAGATCAGGCCTTGAAAGAGTAGCAGATTTCTACAAGTCTTGCGGTTAAAGCAGGTAAACAATCTCATGCATTGGGTAGGGGCTCCTAGGACCTCCCATCCACCACTCTTTGTACCCCCATAATGAAGCTGCAAAAAACCCAGGAGTACAGATGGCTCCTGCTAGGGATCTTAGGGCTGCATCCATCAGTACCTCTAACACCATTTCTCTTCTCCAGCTAGGCTTTAAGCTATGCCTGCTATAGACAAAAGTGTTTGGAGGTAGCTGGAGATAGACAGCCTCTTGTCAGTGTCTCACACGACTTGCTTAGAAACAGAAACTTAACTGTGAACAATAATTAGCATCTGTCTAGATTTATATATGAAATGTGCAATATATAAAGCATATATATAGAGAGAGACACACAGTGTATTGCAGATAAGTACATATAAGGCACTGTTTATATGCCTAAGCTTTCATGCAGCAAAATACCATTTCAGCTTAAGTAATATGAAGTCATACTCTTTCTGCTATAATACAGACATTTCCAATCTATTTTTAGCTCCGTCTGGCTAATTCAGCAGCACTTGGTAACAGTAATACTTTCCCTTCTCTTCTTATGACGTTAATTTTATTCTGGTATCCAGAGCCTCTCTAGCCCTTGCTCTGCCTTCTGTTTCATCTGTACTGATGGCCATTGGAAAGTTAAAATACGCTGTGACGAATATTACAGCACCTGAGCGTGTGTGCTGCTATTTGAGTAGGAAAAAAGAAAATGCTAAGAAGTCACAGGTACTGTGGGGAGGTACCCAGTGCTAAATGATTTGCTTTTAAGACCTCAAATCCATCTTATGTGTAACTGGGATGAAGACAGGCATGCAAGGAAGAAAAATATCTCTTCCTCTGAATTTAGTGACTCGAGGGCAGGTATGCTATCATAACCTAGAGGTTACACCTTTCATTCATTACTGAAGGGCAGCTGCAGACTGCACTGGAATACGGTATTCAAACATTTGTGTAACACCGGAGATGAAGTGTCAGTAGTAATACAAACATGTGGGTCGTGGCGTACCAGCACAAATCCT